>NC_137863.1:41972624-42062624 GCF_963924005.1 Protomyctophum bolini
ATCAGGTGGTTTAATCTGGGCTCAGTGGAGGTGAACCACTCTCCTTCCAACTGTCCAACAGCATGCTGACAGGTGGGTGGGTTATGAGAGGCTTTTCTTATCGCCTCAGCTTCTTGAGTCAGAAGAGGGGGTGGTTGCAGGTCAGTGGGAATTGGGTCAAGCCCAACATTGTGGTCAGTCAGTCCTCTTTATCACATTGGGCATCCCCTTTACAGGCACAATGTTCTGCTAATCATTTACTTGTTCATTCATGGAGTTGAACTTTTATCAATTTCACAAACGTTATTTCTCATTATAACCTTTCACTAGAGGGTATGCGCGTGACATCATCATACCCGGAAGTTATGTGGGAACGTCGCCTACTGAGTGACAAAAAACTATTTACTGGCCTTGACAGCCAATTACACTAAACTCACTTTGCCACTCACTTTATGCATGCGCATATATCTGTCACAATAACCATTCCACATAAATGTGTTTTTGACACCTTGTCTAAACACTATTTTTAGTCGCTAGGGTCTGCTGCCAAAACTGTGTTAGCATCATGCTATGCTTTAGCTATTGAAAAATAGCAGATCTACAAGCTCATAGCGCACCACCGAGTGGCTATTTTTTGAAAAATCGAAGAACGACTGACATAGAAACATAGCTTTTTCAGAAAACTGTCAGGATGTAGGAAACATAGCTTTTTCAGAAAACTGTCAGGATGTAGAAGACATTTTTAGAATCTGATCTCAGGTCAAAATGGGTTAACATGATTTTGATCACACTTAGTATTCTGTTCTCTTCTCAAGTATTTGCAAAAAAATGGTTTGAGATGTTCTTGAAATGATCTTCCCTGACATGTAAAAGCATGGTGTCGTTTCCATGTGGAGAAATCTTAACATACAGTATCTTAGCTGCCATGTAACATCAACTAAGTTCTCTGCTCCATTGACAAAACGTATTTAGTAAGTGTTAGATAACAGTGTCTCTCTCTCTCCCTCTCTCTATCTCTCTCTCTCTCTCTCTCTCTCTCTCTCTCAGGTTTCGGTTTCGTTACCTTTGAGTGTGAAGACGTGGTGGAGAAAGTGTGTGAGATCCATTTCCATGACATCAACAATAAAATGGTATGTATACATATTTCCATTCTACCTGATCACATGAACCCCAGCTATTTGGAGTAGAGGGGGGGGGGGGGAAGAGGGGGTGCCCTTGGGGGACTTTGGTCAGTAAAGTACAGTATATATAAGGGGTTTAATAGTTAATTTTGGTATGGTTTTGGGTTGAGAATGTACACCTTTTATGGGAGTTGTGTAGTTGTGTAGACTAATGTTAATTCCTACGGGAAACAGCCGTCAATTACACAAGTAATTACTCAAGTATTCAAGTAAAAGGTACAAATTATGAAGTGGCATTTCAGAAATTGTACAGTACAGCGACCACAGTAAAGTCAGTTACTGTCCACCACTAGGAACCAGCCATGCCCTAATGAAGCCCATAGTAATCCCCTTTCTTTGAATGTACCAACGATGTGATTATATGAAGAGATGAAGTATGGCCGGCGATGTGTGTGAATGTACGACACATATGATTATCCCTCCTTTAAGGTCGAGGTTAAGAAAGCCCAGCCCAAGGAAGTGATGTCACCGACGGGGTCGGCCAGGGGTCGCTCCAGAGTAATGCCCTATGGCATGGATGCCTTTATGCTGGGCATAGGCATGCTAGGTAAGATCAAAGCCTGTAAGTATGAAGAGAAAGCACGCTGATATTTCCATTACTGACAAAATCCGCCCTGTGGCCACATCGCAATTCACAGAGCGCACACGTGTTTTGTTCGTGAAGCCCAGACCCAATGCTTGTTAATGCAAACATTATTGAGGTATTTGACCAAATGGAAAGATGCTTTGAATGCCCGCCCCCTCCCCCCCACCCCCCCACCCTTAATACTTGCACGCTAGTATTTGAGATAGTCATGTTGTAGACCATCTGGCACCTTCGCCGTTCGACAAAGTGGAACTATTCTCGCTGAGTAGTGGGTCAAGGGGGTAGATCTGTATTTGTGACACATAACAATTCTCACTGAGTGCTCACTGAGGCCAGAGACCTGGAGCCAGAGGGTGATGCTTATGTAGTCTGTGGTTGTTTGGCGCCCTCTACTGGACAACACCGTTTACACACTGACTTAAATCAGACAAGTTTGTGTATTATATATTTGTCTTTCGGGTGGAAAACTTGGTGGAAAACTTGTCAGGAAATGGAAAAAAAGGAAAAAAAAACCTGTGTTCCAATATATCCAATATAGTTATCATTAAGATCTTGTTAACTCTTCATAGGTTACTTTAACTTTCCAAGATATTCATGAATAGCGAAAATAGCCGATCTACAAGCTCACAACACATCACACCGCAATGCGTGCATTGCGTTGTGAACTTGTAAATATGCTAGTAAGGCGTGCCATTCATTTATGAACGAAGGTTTCAGTCCGACAGCAGCGATATATTTTAATGTTTACGTTTTTGGCTGAAATGTATTTAAAAGTGTTGTTGTTTTGCCCTCTTTGCTGACAGGCTACCCAGGTTTCCAGACTACAACCTACACTAGTCGCAGTTACTCTGGCATCGCGCCTGGATACACTCATTATCAATTCCCTGGTAAGTCCATACACGCATGCTCAAAGAGGAGTCTCTGTCTGTGTCAGCCATAGTTAATTCCCTTCACCCCTGTTATTCAACATGCTGCACATTTCACACTTGCACAGGCAGAGTCTCTGGCTGCTTGTAGATATTAAAACCCATTTTGACCTGAGATCAGATTCTAAAAATGTCTTCTACATCCTGACAGTTTTCTGAAAAAGCTGTGTTTCTATGTCAGTGGTTCATCGATTTTTCTAAAATAGCTAAAGCATAACATAATGCTAACACCAAAAGGGGTTCCCGCCCAAAATGCGTTAACTTCCATAAGCACTTCGCAGTCCCTCAGGGCTCTGTACTACTGACTTTTCTGTTTTCTCTCTACACTAAGAAAATAGAATAAGTGGTTTTATTTTCAAAACACACACTGGGAAGTCACAAGAAACAGTTATACGCAAGGACCAGGAATACACTAGGAACTGAACACCACGTCATTCACAACGACAAACTGTACAAGAAACAGAACACACTGGGGCATAAATAATTAAATATAGACAAAGACTAACTAGGCACAGACGAACTGAAGCACAATCAACACTGGTATAGGCCAACAGGCAAACAGAACACAGGTGACTAGGGTTACACTAATACAGGGAGGTGAGACAAGGCAGGTAACAGCAAACAAGGCAGACAGGAAAGCACAGAACACTGCTACAAAATAAGACACTGAATACAAGTAAAAGTCCCAAAACGAATAAGTCCCAGAATCCATGAGATTTGTGTGTCCTTCTGGGTATTCAAACCCAGGGTTTACCCGTGCAAGAGACAAAAGTTCTACCAGTGAGCTAAGAAGGATCACCTGCTTGAGGAGCGGAGAGATATTGCACTTTGGACTTCAAGCAATTCCAGCAGTCAGACACTAGTGTTCCTACCCAAACAAAGGCAACAGCAGAGCATTGAAACCACCTCCAACCAATGAACATTATTTGCTGTCGGCCAGAAGACGTGTACCTCCATATATCAAAGTTTTTTTCACAATGCCCTACTTCAGCATATAAGAGTATCACACAAAAGTAGTGAAAATAGCCAATCTACAAGCAATGTGATGCATTGTGAGCTTGTGAGATTTTCACTGTTCATTATTTTTTTTAAATAATAACAAAACAAAAGGACGGTTTTGGATATACAATGTCTCCACCAGACAGTAACAATTTACTAGTTATATTGTATTAATGCAGATGGGTCAAGAAGTGTGAGTGAGTGTGTGTGTGTCTGGGCAGACCTTAGCGCACAGCCGCGGACAGAATAAGCTGCGTTTTACGTCATTTCCGAGTTTTTAGACAGCTGGTGGATGGAAAAGAAGCTCCACCCACCGCGGCTGACTGTCGCGGAGGAGAGCGTTTCCGGGAATCTGTCCGTCGCGTCAGTCAACTGCGGGGGTGGAGCTTCTTTTCCATCCACCAGCTGTCTAAAGAACTCGGAAATGACGTAAAACGCAGCTTATTCTGTCCGCTAAGGTGGAGTTCGACCCTGTGTGTGTGTGTGTGTGTGTGTGTGTGTGTGTCTGCACGTGCGCGTGCCTTTGTAGTCTGGCTGGTGGACGGTAAACTGTACTAAGCGCCCTCTCTCTCTCTCTTGTCCTTCTGTGTTTCTAGAATTCCATTTAGAGAGGACCCCCCTCCTGACATCATCCCACCCCCATGAGCTGGCAGGTCAGTGGCTCCTTGCTCCTCCTAGCGCCAATGGTGGGGAAAAAGTGCTCAAATGTTCTCTTTATGTTACTAGTGAAAGTCCAGAATTGTAAACTCACTTGAGTAAAAGAAAGTATTGTTATCAAAATGTACTTAACCCATTTAGGTCTTCTGAAAGGATATATATATATTCGAAGATTTGTGCCGCATGTTCACGATTTTTCAAAAATAGCAGACCTACAAGCTCGTAGCGCGCCACTTTTGAAAATAGCTGATCTACAAGCTCACAATGAATGCCGACGCATTGTGAGCTTGTAGATCGGCTATTTTCAAATGGCCAAAATGTACTGTGGGGCTGAAGTGTATAATGTATATGTTTTGTAATAATAATCAAAATCTGCAAAGTAATGGATAATAATTGTAGTACTGTACAAGGCTTGTATCTCTTTCTTTGCTAAGTTGATGATGCCATCTAGTGGCATTGGGTTGTACTTGTTTCTTCACCTGAGTATTGCCTCCCTGCCCTACTGTCTTGGAATCTTTGTACAGTAGCACAGGTCTATCATCTCTCCCGGTCTTTAGTGAACAGAAAATAAATGATTAGGTTTAAACACGATACTGACATGGTACTGTCATGACATTGACCATGATACTGACATGATATTGACCATGCCTTTATTAAAAACAAAACTAAAAGTAAAACATTACTGTTACCTAACCATCTGACAGAGCTCATAGAAACCTACAAAATGATATAAAGTCAGTTTTACCAATACAAATGTCACGTACACGTGTGACATTTGCTCCAAGCCCTGTATTTGGTCATGATCAGGACACTTTATGGGGCTGAGATTCATGTCTATTGTATACACATTACACAGTATCTATTCTAGAGATATTAAACTACTTGTTTCTATTGTGTTCTGTCCCTCAGCCATTCCCCTGACTGCATATGGACCAATGGCAGCAGCAGCTGCAGCACAAGCATTAGTTAGAGGTAAGTGTGTGTGTGTGTGTGTGTGTGTGTGTGTGTGTGTGTGTGTGTGTGTGTGTGTGTGTGTGTGTGTGTGTGTGTGTGCGCGCGCGTGCGTGTGCATGCATGCAAGATTAATGTATATTATCAAGTGCTGATTTGCCACAATTAGTTGACCAGGGTCCCATAGGGGTCTATCCTGTCCCTTCCTTTTCCCCTCTACACCAAATGTTTTAGCCGAAAATAGCCAATATAGATCGGCTATTTTCCGCTGAATGTTACAAATGTTCGCCTACTATCCCATGGCAAGAACAGGAATGCTAGGATTCGTGTGATGATGTTGAGATAGATAGATAGATAGATAGATAGATAGATAGATAGACAGTTTGCAGAATTACAGTACATTTCAAGTACAACTCAATACAAAAACATGCTATCCATTGTTCACCCTATACTACAGCATGTTCACAGAATACTAGTCTACAGCAACAACAGCATCAGCATCACATTCCACAACAACCCAGTACCCATGCAGTGCTACTCAGAAAATCTATTACACTATGCTACCCAACTAGTTCAACCTGCAGCAATAGCATCATATTCCAGATATCAAAGTACAGCAATGACACTACAGGCCTATACTTTGTTATAGCAAATGCTCCACAACAACAGAAGTGCATGCCCACAACAAACACTCCACTGAACATTGTTTGTATTTCTATGTACAGATAGCTGCTCTTATACTTCATTAATAATAACAGTACGCATGCACGCACACACACGCACGTGCGCGCAACTGCCGCAAACGGCACCGACCAAAATGGAATAAAGTCAAAGATGCAAGCAACTTGCAAGGCACACACACATGCACGCACGTGTGCACGCACACGGCACCGAAACAACACTAACACACGCACACAAACACAGCCTCTCTCTCTCTCTCTCTCTCTCTTCCCAACTCAATGAGAGCTCGAGCCACTTTCAATGTGATTAAACCAGCGATTATGTTTCTTAACTTTGTGAGATGAATGAAGCAGACCACTCTACCTTTCTGTGGGTCCGGTGTGCGGTCAGCTGTCTTCCCCAAGCAAGAATTTCAAACTCACAAAACTTATTTTGTCTCCTTTCCCTTTGTTATATCCAAAATGGACTATATGCTCCCAGTCTCTTAACTTCATTTTCCCCTCCACGGACACGGGTCAAAACGGATTGTGAAGTTGCCCGAGGGCCAAGGCTCCAAAAACAGTCTGCGATGCTTTTTGGTGGCTTTTATTGCTCCAAACCTCCAGCTCCAGTGTAGATATTCACAACGGAAAAATAAAACAGCAAAAATAATACTGGCCAAAATACAAAACAAAGAACTCAAAAATACTTAATTTACAACGTAGGAAAAAGGAAAAATAACAAACTACACTAGGCTATGCCCATGACATGGGCCCCAGCAGCTCTCTCACGGGGCTGTCAGCATGATGCCTGCCCCAGCATAACTGACTAGCTCTGCCTGCAGTCTCCCCTTTATAGGAGAGGATCCTACCACCCACAGAGAAGCAATTAAATATAAACAGTTGATCTACAAGCTCACAGCTATCAGCTGAACCTGAATAGGTAACCCCACACCTAGATGTTCTATTTTAGATTATACATCATATGGGGTTACATTCATTTCCCCAGATAATAGACATACTTTACACTTGACATTGTGGAACACCCCTACTCCTCAACAGTACTTGGCACCTTCCCCCCTTCTTAAAGTGTCAGCACTGGAAAGGCCATACAAACACTGAGGTTGCAATAAACACAGGTTAATAAACGGAATGTTTTCCCTTTGTGTATCATTTCATTTGTACATCCTGTAAATGCATACATCAACAGTATTGACATTATATGATATGATTATATGGACCTGTCTGCCCCACTACCCACAGTCTGTGTGGTGTGTGCGTGCGTGCAATGTCCTTAATCAGTGTGTGTGTGTGTGTGTGTGTGTGTGTGTGTGTGTGTGTGTGTGTGTGTATAGGGCACGGGCTGCCCCGTGACACGGATTATAAAGTAAATAATAATTTAAATAATCATTTAAAATAGGCTACTTCCACCCGCCATTCTTTCACATCATAAACAACCACACACGAGCAGGTGCTGTGATTGGTCAATAGCCAATGACCTCACGGTCTGAGGCGGGCATTAGGGCTGAGCACAGCCCTCTATTGGCTCTGGGGCTGAGAGATTTTAGTCCCAATGGCAAGTAAACCAAACAGGTGTGTCTTGGCAGCTGTCAATCATTCAACGCAATGAAAGCCAATGGAAGCATTTTGGGCTGTAAAAAATCTGCCCATTTTGACCTATTTTGTGTTTTTCTTGTAACTATTTGATGCTGTTGCTGCTTTAGATTATACCAGAATATAAAAGTATCTATTCTAAAACATTTTAATAATCATTTCTCATCTTTACGCCATAAGATAGGGAGGGCTGAGCCCCTCTTGCCCATGATAGATAGATAGATAGATAGATAGATAGATAGATAGATAGATAGATAGATACGTAGATAGATAGATAGATAGATAGATAGATGTTGTTAACAGCCATGCCTGATGTCTTTCTCTCAGGCTCCACCCCTTCTCGCACGGCAGGCTTTCTGGGCACCAGCAGTCCCGGGCCAAATATGGCCGACCTGTATGCTGCAGCCAATCAGGACTCGGGATTGGCCAGCTACCTCAGCTCTGCCAGCCCCGCCCCCAGCACGGGATTTGGCCACAGTCTCGGGGTAGGTCACACCCACACGCCGTCATCATCATCATCATCATCATCACATGGTCTTTGGATGCACAATACAGACATAATTATGTTTCCTGTCGGGCAGAAACTTTGTATCTACATATTTGTTATTTTTTTCTTCTCATAAATGAATGCCATACCTTTACGCAGCGAAATTTGCCGATCTACGATCTCACAGCGCGTTGCAGCATCGTGAAACGTTGAGAGCCTGTAGATCGGCTCATTTCTCTGTGTTTTGAAGTGTGTCCGTGGGCTTTATATATAGATAATTAGATATATAGATTTATTTTATACTAGATATACAGTACTACAGTCTCAGGAAGGAGCCTGTAGTTATCCAGTACCCGTTGTCAGAGTACATGTTGTACCCCGTCTGTCTTTCTGGTTTGAACCGCTTCGGTTCTCTTTTTCCCCCCACCTAATTTTGAACCACTTCAGAGTGTTTCCACTGAAAATGAATTGGTTTAGGAACACTAAAAGTGCGTTACTAAATAAAAACTATAATTGGAACACAGGTTCTTTTTTTTCCCCATTTTTGGAAAAGTAATGGTTTTGGACATGCAAGGTTTCCACCCAACAGCGAGGAGAATTAAGCAATATTACACGAGAGGGTGTGGTTTAACGTGATTATTGCCACGACAGTGATACGGTAAGGAACGAGACGAAGTCGAGTTCCGCAAGCATCACTACCACACCCTCAAGTGTAATATTGCAATTCTACAACAGTTACCCTTAAAACTAAGAAAATAGCAGATTTTTTTTCTAATGACAGATGTAGTCACTACGACCACAAATGTCCCAAGAAACTATCTAGCCTAGCCACCGAGTTTGCTAGCGCTCTGGGAAAACAGAGCAGCTGAATTCTTTGTTTTGATTAGGTGGTGAATGGTGCTGGTTTGATCCACGGCTAGAAGCCGTTTCAACCAATCAGATTGCTTCCTCGAAACGACCTGTTGTAGAATGTACATTAGTGTTACCGTTTATTGACACATTTATTTGTGTATTATCTTTGTGTCCTATCCACAGGGTCCTCTTATTGCTACTGCCTTCACTAATGGCTACCACTGAGAAGACTCAGGTCACTGAACAGGGATGGGTTTCTTCTCTGCTGATAAGCCAATCAAACTGCTGGGGTGTTCATTCTTGGCTAAATGTGATTGGCAGCCACAGGCTCTACCGCTGTAGCCCTGGCTTGCTGTGACTCCACCCACCGACCGAAGATCTTCTTTCAAAAACCTTGAATTCTGTTTTCCTTTGCTACTAATCTTCCTCACCATGACCCCCCTGTCTGTCTTTCCTCTCCTCTCCTTTTGTCCACGTTGTAGGCTGATTATTAGATCTCCAATATCCTCTTCTTTCACCACTTCCTCTGCAGCTTGAGAAAAATCAAAAAAAGACAAAAGACAAAAAACACACAAAAAACAAAACACAAAAAGAAAGAAAAAAGAAGAAGAACGACGACCCAACTCTGTGGAAAAGTTTGTCATTGAGTTCATGGCAAGTACACAGAGGACTCTCTTTTTACTTACTTATTAGATTTTTTTTATTTTTATTTTATTATTATTATTATTATTATGTTGTTTCATTTATCTGTGATAAAATGCTGTTTCATCACAAAAACCCTTTGAAACTGTTACCGAGGTGAGTGGAGAGAGATGACGTGCCACAAAGCTGGGTTCATCCTCGTCCTCTAGTCTAAAAATGAACCCAACCACTTTTAACAGAGGAAGAACAAATTAAAATCTGTCAAACTCCTTTTTTTACCTTGTGTCACAAGAAACATGGAGAAAAAAAACAAAAACTAAAGTGTATATTTTGGTAGTCTTTTAAAGCAAACCTTTGTAATATTGTTATTAATATTGACGGTGATGATGATAATCTGTAAGGTATTTTATTCTGTAATTGGTTTTAAAGCAATGTTTTTATGTCTTCTTGTAAGATATTGTACATAGAGTTTGGGGTAAGGGAGGGTTGTTTGGGTGGAAGGGTTACTAAACCAGTTGAAGCCTGATTTGTACGTGGGGAAAAAAATAGGATCTACATCGACGTGTTGCGCTGCGACACGTTGTCAGCTTGCAAATTGGCTATTCTCGTGCGTGACACTGCAGCCCCGCAACCACGTACAACTCAGGCTTTAACGTGTCATTGATTTGTTTGAAAAGAGTTAAGGTACTGGCTGTGATTTAACTGGATGTGATCAACTACTACTAGTGTGGTCATCTCAATATGTTTCTTCGTATGCATCTGGTGTACATAATGTAGGCCAGGTCTCTATCCCAGTGGTCTCTCAAAAACCGGACAACTCTTCCACAATCTTCGAATGCAATACAGTTAGTCTGTAACTTCACCTCGCAAAAAATAAAGTTGTGACAGGAAGCTGTCATCCGTTTACTTCCGTTCACAAATGTATATTTTAGAATATCTTGGAACTATATTTTTTTGAAAATCCCATATCTGCTAAGCAGCGAGCTAGATCGGCTTCAACTAATTCGATTTCCAGTAGAACGTATATTTACACCACCTGCAAAGGCCGAACAGAAGTGCCGACGAGGTGGGACATCCGCTTTTCACCCCCCCCCCTACGCATCTTTCAGCGCTTCCCGATGTACAGACCAGTTAGGCGGAAGCATTTGAATATTGTGTGAGCCAATGAGCTGTCTCGAGAGACTACTTATCCCAGCGTTGCCTCAGGCACGGTGCATTGGACATCTTAAGAAATAACCTTTCATGAATATGTTTTTGTGCATATCCATTCAATTCAACGAGTCCAAATGATGTTAGTCTTTCAAAATTCCTCATCCATTTACTTGCCTTTGAAAAAGCACCAATGATTGTATTATTTTGCGATCATTTTACTACCATGATGGAGCAGATTTCTCAATGTACTCACGAGACCTGGTTGAATAACTGAAAATGCTCTTACATCATGAAATGTGTTCATAATAGTGGATTGGCACGAAGGACGAAGTACGACTTAAAGGATTTCGAGGACTGGGGGGTTTAATGGAATTGGGGGGTTCACTTGACTACCATTTTTGGAAAGGATTATATATATATATATTTTTTTGTTGCATTTTCCTTCATAATGTTTTTGTTTCTTACTATTGTTTTTGCCATTCTTTAATGCGGTGTTATCAGCCGTGAACGCAAATGAAGGACATCCAAGGAGAAGCTATTCTAAAGGTCACGGTTATGTTTTTGTCCTGTTATAAATAATATTGAAGGTGCATGTGCTTACAGCTGAGTGTGTGCGAGTGACTGTCTGTGCGCATACATCAAGGTGTAATACGTAACTATTGTTTGGCAACAAAGGAGCATTTTGATTGCCAATTTGCGGTACTGATACGATTGCCTGGTTCCATTTTGGTCTATTGCCCCGTCCCCTGCGTCCTACATTTTCTTCTTATTATATTATTATTATTTCATTTAATCTATACTGACGGATCTAAAGTTGTGAACTATTGTCAATGTCAGGCAGAAACCTTGTATCTCCATATTTAATTCAATGTTTTTTCATGAGTACATTTCATGCCAGTCTACAAGCTCACAATATTGTGCCGCAAACTCGCAACGCAGTTGTGAGCTTGTAGATCTGCTATTTTGAAGACTTTAAATTTGTTTTCACAAACTAATATAATGGCACGTTGAAATTTGTTACGTCTGTTTATGAGTTTTATTATTATAAATATTCAACAGATGACAAATAATAGCAAGAGCTTGTGAATACAATTACTACATTGATCCTTTGGGATACAGGTTATTGTTTTTCCAATTTCCTGAAAAAGGGTTTTGGACATGCAAGGTTTCCCGTGAAGCTGTTTCGTGATCTTCCGTTATCCACTGTTCTTTTTTTTGTTTTTGTTTCATTTGAACGCCATTGCTACTCATTGTAATGACGGGCAGGGGGTTGGGGCGAGGAGTCAGAAAGGTACCGGGCCTCACCTCAGTCAGTTCTATAGAAAGGACTTTCGGTATATAGACCAGTGGTTCTCAAAGGGGGTCCAGGCGGGACCCTCGGGGTTGCTTAAGGGGCTTTTCAAATGGACCCTTTACAGGTCTGTATATCTCTGAGAGTATACATATTTCTACATCCATTTGTACTCTCTCAAGAGTTATGGCGCTCATTGACACTTTCATTTTTTGAGAACCACTGTGTTCAATACTGGGCTGGGCAGGAAGGAAAATATTGAACAAACAAAACAACTCAAGTATCAAATATATATACCATTTATTAGTTTGTGTTCATCATCTGTACAGCTCCATTCTGCTGGTTGACGAAGGCAAGGCTTGTATGACTTCCTGACCGGGCCATTTTGTACCTCTCTCAGTCTGTCTGGGAAAATACAACACAAAAACTACTGCTGGACACCAACACTGTAACTTTTTAACTTACAATAAAGCAATAAGTTATTTTTTACCTTACAAATGAGAATAATAATTACTGATGTTGGTAGTAAGGAGATGACGTCGTATTGATATGTTCTGCGGCATTAAGACTTATTTTCAGAAGAAGAAAAAAAAATGAAACTATATTTTTGTTTTCCAGATCTTGTTCCCCTTGTACAGTGATTTTAATGATTTTTCTTTGTGTGTGTTGATGTCAGGAAAAGGGCCAATGCTTTTGACTGGAGCTTGAAGCTCTAAAGGCTTAACTTATGCTCCTCCGTACCTACGGTGTCGCCGGTCAAAAGTAGCAGATCTACAAGCTCCCGACGTTTTGCAGACGCGACGTGCCGTGAGCTTGTAGAGCTGCACTGTTTGTTGCCGTGTTGTTAACGCCATTGTACAATAAGGTATGAACGGGGTTTAACTGTGAGCTCTTGAACAACACTTTAACCAATCCCATTTGGGCAAATCCCTACCAAGCTTTATCACAATGTTTTTCTTATTTTTTTCCTCCTCTCCTTTCTTTCTCTGGAAATTTCGATTTTAAAATTCCTAATAAATTATTCTAAAACATTAAATCGTAATCTTTTTTTTACCCCCCCACCCCCCCCCCCCCCCCTCCACTTTTTACACCTATATTTCCATCTATTCTGTCATGCTGGCAGATTCAAATATTTCAGCCATTTCAACTGTAGCTCTGTAAATCTCTGCTGTCTGGAAGAAACCACCTTCCAAAATGTTCATTTTTCAGGAAATGAAAAAACATCCAGTTCAAGTGGAGTTGGGAGGTTTTTGTCAAAGCGCTTTTTAATAACTTTAGATTGGTTCAATATGTTTTTAACCAACACACAGACGTAAAGAGTGTTCAATAGCACTGATTTATGGAAGAAAATAAAGAAAGACGGCTAAACGGGTGGAGTTGGCTCGTTTGGCAGATAGTTTGAGGATCCAATGGAGTTAGGAGATTTTTGTCGAAGCACTTTTTAATACTTTCCATTGGTTCAAGTTTTTTTTAACCAACACACAGACATAAAGGGTGTTCAATAGCATTGATTTATGAAAAAAATAAAATACAAAACCCCAGCAACGAAATGGTGGTATCCCCTGGCTTTCCTCATCAGAAGGCCACTAGTCGTTATAATAACACATGAGCGGAACAAATTCACTGCCACCTCCACATGACTTATAAATCCAGGCCAAAAATGCCTGGATTAAAAAAAAATAAAAAATGATTAAACAAATACTATACTACACACTATACTATAGTGTGTAGTTTTTCATTGTCAAAAGTCAAGAAGATTTCATTGCCATTGTCCACGATTATAATCGGGCCTCAGTAAAACTCCGCAATTTGTAAAAAAAAATCAAAAAACGATGGGCTATAACCCATCGTTTTTGCGCAATACTCCGCAATTCCTCCGCAATACTCCGGAACACTCCGCAATTCCTCCGCAACACTCGGGCCCCAGTATGCAGAAACACAGACTATTCTGTCAGATGATGGGCCAAAATGCATTGATATTTTATTTTTAAACGTTTTACCTAATTCTTATCTGTAATATTTTAGGTGGACAAGATTCTTTCAGACATAACGGCCAACTGTTACTTTTCAGGAAACAGGGGGAGAGAGCACCGTCTCCCGATGGTCCTCCAGCAACTTGATGTCATGCCATGGGACTTGAACCGGCCAACTGTCTGTAGCATAGGCAACGGGTCAAGCGCTCCACACCATTGAGCCAAGGGACCTTTGGGCATTCAGCAGATGTCTCCTGGTGCTTTTGAGTTTTTATTTTTTATTCAAGCCTTGAAAAGT
Source organism: Protomyctophum bolini (assembly GCF_963924005.1). Classification (NCBI taxonomy): domain Eukaryota; kingdom Metazoa; phylum Chordata; class Actinopteri; order Myctophiformes; family Myctophidae; genus Protomyctophum; species Protomyctophum bolini. The sequence goes on from NC_137863.1 coordinate 41,986,872, forward strand.
TCAAATTACTGCAGCATTGAGCTGTAGGAGGAACAGGCCTTGAACATGGATGTCAGGGTTTGAACCGGCACACTTCTACTGGGTAAACTACGGATATCATTTGACTTATCCGTTGGGCCACTGAGGCACACAATCATGGGGAATTTCTGTGCTGCTTTAAAGTTGTCCTTCTGAAAGTCAGTGCAAAGCCAAGGATCACAGAGACAAAACATGGGCTATAACCCATCGTTTTTTTCATTTTTTCATTTTTTCCAAATCCTCAAAAATGATGAAAAACGGCGTGCTATAGTATGCCGTACGATGTATCGAATAGTGGGAATAGGCTACTCAGTACTCAAGTAAAGTCAAAAGTACCTCAAAATTACAGTAATTCTACTTTCCATCACTGAAATCTGCAGTGGCTGAAGTACATTTACTTAATGTACTACTGTATAAATGTGAGGTATTTGTACTTCACTTGAGTATTTCTAATTTCCAATAATTCTACTCTCAAATATTGTACTTTTTACTCCACTGAAATTATTTGAAAACGTTAGTTACTAGTTACTTTGTAGATTTTGATTATTATTACAACATACACTAACCACTTCAACCCTATACATTTCGGCCCATTTGAGAATAGCTGATCTAGAAGCTAACAATGCGTCACATTCAAAAGATTTTCATACATTTGAAAACTTGAAATGGCACATTTTGAAGTTCAGGCTTTTTCATAGTATTATTTCCATATTGCAGTATTGACACTTGTACTTAAGTACAACATTTGAGTACGTTTTCCACCACTGTCTACTTGTTACTTTCCAGCATCACTGAACTCTGTAAAGTGTAAAGCTCTTCTGGAGTCATTAGCATGGATGGGGGCCAGCAGTGATAGTGATCTCTTGAGTTGATTTTTTGCCCACCCTGGAGTAAACGAGGTCAAGGTTTTGGCCGTGGTCAACACACTAAAAATCCTTCCAGGGTTTAACCAGTGCCACAAGGTTTTACCGGAACGTTTTGAAATGGACTACCATTTTTGACTGAATCCCAGCATTTTAAGCATCCTGTTCTCTCTCCACTGTACTATATATGATGGCTCTCGTTGTGCCATGTCAGGATTTGAGGAAGACATCCCTGACTGGGAGCATGCACTTTTTTGAGCGAGGTTTTATGCAGGAAAAGGAACCCCCACCTCCAATTCGCAGCTATCTTTGTTTGACAATTTTCACCTGCTTTTGTCCCGCATACCCCATCAACATTGTGGCGCTGATATTCTCTATCATGGTAAGTATAAAAGCACAGTTTCAGAGGATCACATTAACACTTGAACCCTACCATCTGCCATCCACCCTACCATCTGGCGAGAATAGACGATCTACAAGCTCACAGGCCTTTGCAATGTGCTGTGTTGCGAGCTTGTAGAGTAGCTATTTTGGGGCAAAAATATGTAATGTAGAGAGGAAAGGGAGCCTATCTAGTAGAGAGCCATGGGGGACTCCAGTCAATGAAGTACAGTAGGTTTTAATTGTTAAATACTATGCATTTGCACTGAGCATTGACTCTATTACTGTTCTGATGTTTAACAAAAGGTGGCAACTACTGCAGTCATAATAAATGTGATTAATTTAGACAATAATAGTATGGCAATGTTGGTGTTTGTTTAATATTACATCAGAACCTTCTTATTTACAAGGAGTGCCAGAGGCCAGTCTCTTGAATAGTAAATGTTTATCACAAATTGTCTTAACAGTGACACAAACAAACCCACTGGATGAGCTGGTTAAATAATGTTAGCCCACAAGTCAAAAACATACCTTATATAGCCTATATGTTATAAATATCTTATAATACAAGATTATTCCCTGTTGAATTTGATGAATGTTCTGTCAATTTATGAATCGATTATGAACCCCCTGGAACCCACTCAAGGACCCCTGGTGCAGGTCCATGGACTTTGAGAGCCACTGGCTTAGAAATATAGACTGACTGAAGGAGAGTGTGGTTTCACTGGACACTTAAATGTAACCCAGTCACACATACACCTGCTCTTCCCATCAAACATGTTTGACTTAACTTTACATTATATTATGCCGCTGTAATGTCTCAATTCACTTCGGGGATTAATAACGTATATCTCATCTCATCCACCTCAAAGTTTTGAGCTGACACTTTTATCAACACAGACAGACAGCCATCGCGGAGCCAGGTATTACACCAGCCTGTTAGCACTGTATTGTGTTACTACTAACTAAACTTGTAACATCGCGTGTAGGTCTCGTAGAGCCACGACTGATGTGTTGCCAACATTCCAAAGAAAGGCCGATCATTTGACTACATGTCATGTACATTTGTTGGATCCTAGACTGGGGGGCTGATATGAGCCATCACAAGTGTGATGTATTTCAGTACACGTTAATGGGGGTCATTCCTATGTGGGGAGAATTGAACGCTGGGAATATAGGACCCTGTGAAATACTAGCCGGATAAAGCTTCCCAATGCAGTCCACTCAGAGAGTGAGTCCATCACATACTGTAATATTATATAGGTGATTCAATTCAATACAGTTGAAAGCAATGGGCCAGTGGTTCTCAAAGTATGGGTTCCGGGGACCACCTGGGGTCTTTGAGGGGATTCCAGAGGTACACAGCTTGTCTGCTATTTTATTGTTGAAGACTTTTTTTTTAATTAATAAAATATATGAATATGATTTGGAAAAAATTTAGCCCTGGCTGCAGGCACAAATCTTTTCTGATGGGGTTTCGTGGGCAAATAAAAATAATGGGGTCTGTCTGTGACATGAAAAAGTTTGAGAACCACTGCAATAGGCTATAGTGCTCAGTCATGAGATCAATGACATCAAACAGGAAATCAAAATCTATCTATCTATCGTATCTTAACAATAGTGTCTCTCCTGTGGTTCTCAGTCCAGGAACAGCTATGATCTTGGAGACTACGATGGCTCCAGGCGGCTGGGAAGGAACGCTCTATATGTTGGCATCTCTTCCATCATCATAGGCCTACTAATCATCGCCATCTTCGTCTCAGTTAATTTTATCCACGTAAGAGCACAACTGGCAGACGGACAATGATAGTATACCGGTAGTATCTGTGTGTGCGTGTTGTATGTATTAACAGAAATGTTGAGAAGTGTGCATGGTGGAGTGCAGGAGGCAAATGAAAGGAACAGATCTGGGGAAGGACTGGGGAAGCAGGCATTTATAGGGCGTCGACACCCGGGCCCAGGTGCGAGCCACTTAGGCTGATCGTCATGTCTAGCTCTGCTCCCCAATCCTATTGGATACAAAGAACAGAGGTTACTATAGGGCAAACAGTAAACACAACATATACCGGTACCTAAACCAGACAACCTAAGAGTAATATATATATATAACACAAAATATAGGGAACCGTCACATATCATAGTATAGTATTTATAACCTGAAATGTCTCGAATAATATTGTTCTCTGCTTCCATTTCAGGTGGACTTTTAACGCCGTGAAAGTGGGGAGTGAATGTATTAGGATCTAAAAACAGGTTGAAAGTAACTATAAGTACGTTCACTTGAGTATTTCCAATACTTCCAATACTTCTACTCTCTCGGATCCAAATATTGTACTTTCTTTCACTCCACTACATTTATTTGAAAACTTTTGTCACTATAGTTACTTTGTAGATTTAGCTTATTATCACAAAACATACACATTAAACCACTTCAGCCTTATATACATTTCAGCCGTTTGAAAATAGCCGATCTGCAAGCTCACAATGAGTATTTCTATATTGCATCTTTGTTTTCTAAGTATATCTGACACCTGTTTGCTCTACTATTACGTATTGTCAATTATGCGTATATTAAGGGTAATAAAGGGCAGCTTCAAACCTCCACACAGACCGGCATGTCATGCATGTCTGTATGCATATACAGTATGCAAAAACAATACACAACCCTAATCACAGGCACACAGAATACATGTAGCCTACATGTACTGACTCTATAATACATTTTGAACAAAAGGCATATAATTCCTCACACCGGTCTTTAAGTTAAGATGTTGGCTATACATATGAATCACGCAGATCAGATATTAGACTGAGATGCTTAAATTGTTTTCAATGTGTACGACGTGTGTATATTTTTTATTATTTCATCTTTGTGACGGTTTCAGAAAAGTGCAACATGTTCCCCTGTTCCAATACAACAACCTCTGTGAGCTGTAAGAGTTACAGTATCTGCCGAGTCAGAAGAATAATGTAGTATGATATGTCATAATATCTCCCTGTCTAAATATAGAAGATGTTGACCGCACTGTCCCACATGTAGAACATGTGCGGACAGTGCGGTCAGTGGCGATATAGTAAACAAGAACTGTGTGTGTGTGTGTGTGTGTGTGTGTGTGTGTGCTCGCCGCTCACGCAAGTAAAAGTCTTATTTTCAGATTAATGCCCAAGCATTTTCAAATATTTGATTTTGATTGGTCAGTGTATAGCCCATGATTACACTATTTCTATAATAACCATGCCAATAAATAGCTATGTTGGAATGATAATGTATTGTATTGTCACTTGTAAATAAAAGGAAAGATGTCTTCCAATTTGTTAAAGCTATACTGCTCTGCTCAGTTTCAGTAAATACGGGTATATGTGTATGTATATCCTTGAATAAATTGGTGTACATTATTGAACGTTCATGTAATAGTAGTTCAGTCAGATAACTCACGAATAGATTTAACGCATATAATATTTATAAATATACAAATACCCCGCCCAATTGGTCAGCTGACTGCCACATCAGTGTATGACATGTGGGTCTTACAAACACTGTATATACGCTATACAACTAACTAACTCCGCAAGCTATATCATTTATGTCATACATGGGCAACTGGGGGCCCGGGGGCCACATGCGGCCCTCACCATCATGTAATGCGGCCCTCAGGTTAATATCCGAACATTGATATATTATTGATTTCAGCTCATTACTAGTATTAAAATGTTATTGTCTAGTATTTTTTAAGTCCAATGTATTTGTATTTCATTCATAAAGTTAACATAACTATAACTAAATGCATTTGAAAAAAAAAAAAAAAAACTTCCGGATTCCGCAGGGTAGGGTAGGGTAGCGTAGGTAGGTAGGTAGGGAGGGGCAGTTGTGACGGGTGCCCCAGACAAACAAGTCAAAGGTACCGCTCACTTCACACAAGTGTAAATTTTTTTCCCGTTTTATTTAAAGGTAGAGTCAGTGATTTCACTTAATTCAATAATTTTTGTTTTGTTGTGATAATCCTCTCTACTATAGAGTGTGCTGACCATATAAGGAGTTCCTCCCTGTTCCCAGTTAACCCCTGGGGGTCAAAAAACCTTAGGTTTCGTTTTTGTTCTCTATCCTGATTGGATGAAAGCTTGTGTCCCAAGGCAAAAACGAAACCTAAGGGTTTTTGACTGAAATCACTGACACCCCCTTTAATGTTTGTCTTTAGTTCAAAGTTTGTTTAGTAAACGCATTGACAATGAATGGAACATTTACGCCATAATGTGTCGTTTACGTCATATTGTCTCTTTATTGTTAATGGCGTTTAATGTTTGTGTTGGCACCGTTTGTTTTCACCTAATCAACATGACTGAGTTAGACTTTAATATATTAGCGCCCCTCACTTCACACGGGTGTGATTTTTATTATTTATATTTCCTTCTTTATCGTAGGCACGCTTTTATCATGTCGGCGTCGTCGGGTTGTTATTGTTGGTTGTCATGGCTGCCAGTTCCCACCTGATGTCGTGTGTGAGCTCCGACTGCTCCAGACCGTTCTGAATAACTGCTAGCTTACATAATGTCTTGAGGCTAGGATTGAAGTCTAAGACATACAGGTCATCAGGGTTGGTGGCTCCAAAGAGGAAGACACGATCTCCCACCATGCATGCAGCAGCATATCTCACATATCGGACCCGGTCCTTTCCCTTGGGCTCAACCTTCTTCCAGGAGAAGGTCTCTGGACTGAATTTACACACATCAATATTGTTCCAGCGACCAAATATGTACAGCTCTCCATTGTAGGTAAATGCTAAATGATAGCAGCGTCCTTCTGGATGAGGCTGTGGAGATGGTGTGCTCAGCCAGAGGTTGGTCTCTGTGTCAAACACTCTGAGGGGGTACTGACCCCACCCGAATACAAACATCTTTGTCCCGATGATGGTGGCAGAGTGACAGTATGTAGCAGTAGGTTGAGTTCCTCTGGTGTTAATTAAAGTCCAGACCATTGTGCTGGTGTCCAACTTGTACATGTCATTAGTCCATCCAGTCAGCATGGTGGATCCTCCATATATAAACATGACCTTCTCCAACACACAGGCTGAGTGGTAGTTCCTCTCATCTGGAACAGTGCCAGAAACCTTGGGTTTGAACCATCTGTATGTGTCAACACCAAATGCATAAAGCACATTGCAGTAAGGATAGCCTCCCCAGATGTAGACTATATCTTCAACCAACACAGCTGTGTGGCCAGAGCGCCTGGATGGAACCTCTAGGTGGCGTCCTCCTCCTCTTCCTGGGGTCAGCTTCCTCCAGCATAAAGACACTGTGTTGAAGACATGAACATCAATGGGATCACTGTCTCCTCCAAAGCAGTACAGCTTGTCCTGCAGCACCACAGCTGCATGGAGACATCTCTCTGCTCCTCCTTTCAGACGGATGGACCAGCGGATCATTCTAACATAAGGTTGTTTTTGCTTCTCTGTCCCACAACGCAGTTCTGTCTCTCCGTCTCTGTCCCAGAATGCAGTTATGTCAACCACACGCTATCTCTTATATCTCTACAGTGGTACAAACGTCATGTGACGCCTCTGGCCAATCCGTGAAGCCGGTGTGTTGCGTCAGCCAGACATACAGTAGTCTATCTGTGTCCCTCACTCAGGGAAAAGGCTCCAGTTTTTTGTGTGACTCTGGTGTGTCTATCATGGAGTAATAACCCCCCCCCCCCCCCTATTCATTTCAGTGGAAGTTTCTCAGTGGCGTTTTGAAGCACCCGGAAGACTGCCAGAAGTACAATTATAACTCAATGGCTCGAGCGAGCGGAAGTTTAGCCTAGCCTAGCCAATCCGGGCTTACGCACACATGACGTCATGAACGTCCGTCCACTTCCACTAAAGTGCTGCAGTTCCACATTTTGCCAGTAGGTAGTGGCAGCTTCAACGTTGGATAGCCTTACTGGGGGCTTTGGTGTCTATGCCATACATGGGCGACTGGGGGCTCAGGGGCCACATGCCACCCCCACCATCACGCAATCCGGCCCTCAGGTTAATATCCGAACATTGATATATTATTGATTTCAGTTAATTACTATAGTATTACAATGTTATCGTCTTCTCTTTTTTTATGTCCAATGTATTTGTATTTCATTCATAAAGTTATAAGATAACTATAACTAAATCCATTTGATTTCAATTCAAAAAAACTTTTACTTCAATATTCCAATTAAAAATTGGCAAAAAAAATATTCAGGATTTCAATTCAAATATAGCAAAAATAGCTGATCTACAAGCTGAAAATGCGTCGCAATGCGACGCGTTTTGAGCTTGTAGATCAGCTATTTTTGCTACGACATTAATATGCAATGTGGCCCCACTGGAGTGAGTGTGGATATATTTTGGCCCTCTCTATTGTCAAAGTTGCCCACCTCTGATTTATGTCATGGCTATATGATGTGACAACTCCATTGAGAATTTATCTCCCTTATGGTGCTTCATCAATACCGCATGGAATTGTGGACAAAATCTTATCCAATGATAACAAAATATTCAAAATGATGTTGGGTCTGAGAGGCTAAATCTCATCAAATGGTGTTCCGTGGCTCAAATGCAGGTAAATAATGGACCTTAATATAAAAAAGGTCGTTGGAATAACGTGTTCCTTCCACGCGCTATACGTCCAACCAGGGAAACTCCCCCCTGTCAGGTGTAAAGGAGCAACTTGGACACTCAAGCATGAAGGAAGCATGAGTTAAGTCCGTTGCTCTCCCCAGGTCGGCGGAGGGTGTGTAGAGCCCAGGATCACATTAGATTGACACAGGGGTGAAAAATGGGTTACATAAAGCACATTATAATTCCCCAAACTGAGCACCACTACACAGCTTCCCACCAGAATAAAACAGATTGCTAACGCATTCAACATTCAAACAAGCCACTTATTAGTATACAGTAGAACAAAGCACTTCCCTGCATGGGGCTCCCATAGAGCGTCGCAGTACCACCCCCTCCGAACCAGGAATATAATTTCCCATTAATTTTTGCTATTAACTTTTGCACCAACCTTGTCATACCACCTTGTCGGGAGGGGTGTAAATACATAATTGATTCAAGATTTGACTACATTTTGTCAAGGGGAAAATGGCATTTTAGAAAAGAAAGAAATAGACATTTTCCAAAAGGTCCCTTTAGCTGTCACTTCAATATAATGTGAATGGAAATGGGTTACATGGATACCTACAATGGCATGTACAGAAATGCCAAATGTATGCCACGCGGTATCACCTGCTGTCATTCTTTCCTTTAGTCTTGCTTGTATTCTGTGATTCTAATCTAGACTGTACATGTCTTCTATGCATTCTATCCAGTAGGTGTCCTCAGTGTATAGCCTATCTGAACTATCTGACACATTGGAAAGAAGCAACACAAAAGCAGAGTAGCCTAAACTAGAACGCTATCTGGCCCTAAACAGAGAATACACAGTGGCAGAATACCTGAGGTCCTGAGCACCGTGACCGACCCAAAACAAAGATTTTTTTTAACTAGGTACAGACTACAGACTCAGTGAGCACAGTCTCGCGATCGAGAAAGGCACACAAAATGAAGTGGAAACCGAGCTACACTTCCTAACGATCTGTCCAAATTGTACCAAGACATCAGAGACACAGATTACCCCACAGATTACAACCACGCACGGAGATTTTGAAAACATGACCAATGACAAAAAACTCCCATATCTGCTGGGCGAAGTACAACAATGTGCAAACACAGCAGCAAGATTTGTGAGTTGCTGTGATAGGAGGATATCAAATGGAAACACAGCCACCCTAAAGACTAATCATTGTGTATATTCCTGCACTATACCTGCATCGAGTGATCTTGGTAGGCTACATATAATTGACCTTCAAAATCATTTTTGTTTTGATTGTATTGCTGTATTGTTGTATTGTTCTTTCTGCTTTGGAAATGTAAACGTATGTTTTCTCATGCCAATAAAGCCCTTTGAATTGAATTGTATAGCCTACCTCGTCATTATTGTTTACGTCTGCCGAGTCCTGTCACCGGCACACTCACTGTCTGCATTGTCTGTGTAGCAGTAGCTGTATCTTTGTGAAGTAGCCTAGGCCTAAAGACAAGAATGTTTCTCCTACCATCTGGCTTTGTCTCTGAGTCTGTTCAGATTGCCCTTTTCAATTACAAGACGACACTGATGCCCTTCCTTCATTAGCAACTTTAAATGTCCTCTGCATTTGAGTCTAAATCACGGAATCTTTATTTATTTCCATATTGAATATTAACAAATGAATGAGTGAATACATTCATTATAATACATTGGCCTACATAAATAAATAAACACGGCCACACTCAGAGGAGCACAATGGATATAAGCTGTAAAGCGATATGACATTCAATGCACAGTCCCTTCAATAGCTTGCAGGAGAGGTCTAGGAAAAGAGAAAAGAACCGTTTAAAAATCCACAATGGCTGTTTTAAGTTGAACCTGTTGCATTGTTCATATTTTTGTCCATGGCCGTTTTTTTGCCTCTTACTGTACTGTCCATCTCTCTAACCATCCTGCTTTTGTTACTTTTGACGTTTTGAGTGTATAAATAGCCCAAGAAGGATGCAGCCAATGGACTGAATTTCCTGATAGGAAGACATACAGTAGCCTACAGCACATGTGCCCCAGAGTGGACATAGTGGTGAAAGGCGATTCTTAGAAAGGAAACTATGGCCTGCTAATGACCAGCATAAAACTTTTTATCCCTACTCTCCAAACCACTGGCTTAGAGGGAGAACCAGACAAATATTTTGCAAAGGAGTCAAGGACCCAAATTCCTACAGGCCGGTTCAGAACCAAATTGTTTGGCTTTACTTAAAGGAAGACTGACACGCCCCTCGGGAGCTAATAACTGCTATCAAACAATGCTATCATGATTCTGACGTCAGAGTGGCGAAAGCTTTCCCCAACGACTTCTATGCGGGCTCGCCGGGCTTGGTGGCCGTGGTAGCATAGCAACTTATGCTACTATTTTGGTGTCACATTTAGCTTGAATACTGGGTGAAAGTCTCATTAAAAAAATTATTTTTTCGCAACATTGTTCAGGTGAACTGTGTGTTTATGCTTGTTCATTGTAATAATCAATATCGCTATGATTATTTTATTTATCGCCGCGTCGCTCCGCATGACAACATAGTCTAGCCCGTCTCAGATGCAGGCTGCACACACACGGACGGACGGACGGACGGACGGACGGACGTATAGTCTCTGGTCAGGTCCCCGCATTGAACTGGGCATGTGTGTACGCACACACACACACACAGACACACAACTTTTAGCCGTGGCTATAGTGCATGACAGCGGGGAAGAGATTCCGTGCCATTGCATGGGTGTGTGTGTACACACATGCCCAGTCCCCCGTAGAGGCTCATGATCTCGTCCGCAAGACTATGCCTCGGCATAGCGATATTTATTATTACAATGAATACAAACATAAACACACTATAGTTCACTTGAACAATGTTGTGGTAACTAACTACGGTATTACAGAGTGAGAGCGAGGGTGTACATGTCAGCCTGCGGCTGAGAGGGGAAAAGAACAGTAGTCGCGCTGCTCTCACAGCGGCCAGACAACAGCAGACCGTCCGTAGTCGCGACTGTCGCGCTGCGGGGCTGAGAGGTCTCAGAGCGGGCAGACAGGGGTGTTGGCGACCGGGGGAACATGGGACTCCAGTCCAAAATTTGCGCTTGTGCTGCAGTTCCCCTAAAAAACCCCACGCCAACCTCAATTGCATTCAAACTAAGCATTTCTGGCGAAAAAATATTTTTTTTCAATTACATTTATAGCCAATATGACGCTAAATGTACCGTCAAAAACGCTAGCCTGACCTATAGCCACTTGTTGCTAGCGCCGTAGCCCCGTTTCAAACTGTTTCAAACTGTTTTCAGTCAGACCACGTGATGTGCTGTACCACCCATATTAATTTCGGGGCATGTCAGCGGACCTTTAAGTAGATCGTTAATAGCCAAATTGTGTTAAATAACAGTACCTTGAAAATAACGTGAATAATGTAATTGCAGTGTTGACCGAGTAAAATACTGAAGATGACTTTGAAAGGAAGAAATCATGAATGAAGATTTACTGTAACAATAATGCCTAACATTGTAGGCCTATTATGGTAAAATGGACTTGACTTTGACTTTGACTGATATGGGCACAGAATAGGCCATCCATTCCAGCAGTATGTATTCATTGTGCTGCTATAGACAATTCCTGCGTACAGTTATCCATCACATGGGGCTCTATACAAGGCCCTGTCCTGTTTTCCATCTACTGAAATAGAGCTTGTACATTGGCTATTCTCATGTAGAATTGGAACAAATATAAAGCAACAGCCTACTTAGAACATAAAATCATCTCACGAAATTGCACACTTGAATGAATCAGATCGTCCCACAACTTCAGTGATGCTAACGGAACTATAGGGGAAAGCGACTCATTCACAATCACATCACTGTATAGTTTTTCTAATTACAGTATCTCATGTAATATTTGACCAGTAGTGATTGTTATTTGTTTCTCTTTTCAATAAATTGTTCACCAGTACCCGTTCCAGAGATCATATTACACCAGTCCTCCCTCCTCCATGACCTTCACTAGCTCCCAGTCAAACAAAGAATCCATTTCGAAACACTCCTAACCCACTTACAAAGCACTAAACAAATGGTCAGTACAGTAATGTACAGTAAATGGCATTTACTGTACATGGGGCGGCAGAGCTTTTGCTGCCCCAACCCTATGGAATGCGTTCCTTAAAACGCTCAGAGAAGCTTCCACCCTCCAAACCTTCAAAACCACCCTCAAAACCCACCTCTTCGATATTGCTTTGTTTTTATTCCCATTCTGACCTGAGATCAGATTCTAAACATGTCTTCTACATCCTGACAGTTTTCTGAAAAAGCTATGTTTCTGTCAGTGGTTCTTCGATTTTTCAAAAATAGCAGACCTACAAGCTCGTAGCGCTCATAGCGCGAGATCTGCTATTTTTCAATAGCCAAAGCATAACATAATGATAAGAATACATTCTTGTTTCTTTCTCTTGACCCCCATGTAAAGGTCTTTTGGTACTCAGAAAAGCACTATATAAGTTTGAGATATTATTATTATCACCATTCACATCACCATCCACAGTGACAATACCGAATCCCAATAGCAAAGCATCTTTATTGCATCATTGTGTAGTTTAACACTGTTAACAATTCATAGTAGCCCTTGTAACAGCTAACACTTGCTCACACATTCAACAATTACATAAACAAACAATAAAACCAAAGTAATATCCACTCGTCTCAATATGAGATTTACAGTACAGTTCTACTGTAGAAATCCCAATATATTTTAACATTTTGTCTGTTTTCTGTAGCCAGGCAACAGAGGTAGAAATTCATGACTTAAAAATGTTAAATAAGATTAGAGACTGCAATTACAGTTGCAGTACTAACTGAAGACAAATACAGCAGAGATGCATCATGGACCATATTCACACAGCAGTCATTTTGCCCTTACTTCATACACTCCCTCTACTTAGAACAAAATGGCTGTGTGTGAATATGGCCATTGAGGGACAGCAACCTTCCTCCATCTCCCTTTGGAAGACAAGTGTTTTGTTTCATAAACAATGGACCATGACCCAAAATGATCCATGGACCCGTCTCTCAAGGCTCCACACATGACAAAAAAAACAATTACCGTACATTCCCATGAGCATGGATCCCAGGCGAGATTATGAAGTTGTCCTTTGGGTCCCAATAAGATAAACAAGTTTGACACAGCTGCTACTGCATGAGTTCATTGGGGCTGTATCATTAAAGCACCCAAGCTGAACTCAATCTAAGGAGCATAGCTCTGGCTTAGCACCAGCTTTTGTTTTGGTTAAAGATATTTAGCATTCAAGGTGTGCTTGACTTCACATTGATTATGCACAAAATAATGCATACAAATATTGAATCAGTATACTGTATTTACTACAGTAAGTGTCGTTGACCAATGACCCACATTTGTGACATTGATTGATACGTGACAAATCACTCACACTTGCTTAAGTATTGTCCAATATCTGAACAGTGATTTATACATATTTCTTGTACAGTAAACTAATTAATGTTGATAAGATTATAAACCAAATTGAATGTGAAAGGAGTGATATATATATAAAAGGGTAACCGTGTCAACATTACCAAACAGTAAAGATCTACAAAATAATTACGTGGCGTCATTTCCATAAAGATTGGCGTCTTTCCATGAAGATTTTATCGGAAGACTATCCTGTAAGTTTTATAAACAAGGGGAAAAAATGAATTCATATACAGTACTGTACATCATGATATAATATATATAATACAAGATCAAAATATATTTTACATAACATTTCTATGAACAGCTCAATTTGCTTATTTTATGAATTTGCGGCACAACTCCTGGGGTCTAACCAAAGAGAAATCCATTGGAAAACATGTCAGGGTATTGAGGCCTGTTACTACAGTCAAGGTAATTACAGTTATGTCTAAATCAAGAACGCTATTTAAGTGAATGTTGTGAATTATGTGAATAGCAGAGCATTTTCAAAGAGATGTGTAGAATAGCAAATTATCTATCTAAATGACTGAAAGTCAGCAGTAGGTTAGTTCAATACACAGATCTGTACACATTCATAAAAAAAACCTTGAAAACTAAATAAAATTAAAAAACATTTACAGTGTATACAGTCAAACACTATTGTGCAGGCAGTTCCTAAAAAAATAAGTATTAAAAAGAAGTAAACAGGACATGGCCTGTGACAAATTTGGAGATCAAAGTAGAATGTGGATGAATAGTTGAGTAAAAGTTACTAACTTGAATTAATGAGCAGTGCTTTTTCCACATTTCTTAAATGTTGTACTTTAACATTTTAACCTGAGGGGAAACTGAGAGACAAATCAGTTTGTAAACCTTAAGGCAGGATGGTGAAGGCACGTGTTATAGTGTTCGATGCCACCCTGTTGGAGTGTTTTAACCGATTCTGACCTGAGATCAGATTCTAAAAATGTCTTCTACATCCTGACAGTTTTCTGAAAAAGCTATATGTTTCTATGTTTCTATTCATAGCGCGCCACTCGGTGGCGCGCTATGAGCTTGTAGATCTGCTATTCTTCAATAGCTAAAGCATAGCATAATGCTAACACCAAAAGGGGTTTTTAAAGACAGGACAATTAACGGCTGATATTATACTAATTGTAAGAGTAAAAGGAAACGTATAAAGAATAAGTAGGAGAGAAAATGACTAATTCTATAATAAAGTAAGGAAATGGCAATGACATTATTTGTCCATAATACAGTCACAACACACTGATCTTGAGTCTCTTGAATATTGTCAACTGATTTAACATATTATAACATAACAATATATTATAATTATAACAGGGAATTGCACTTTTGACTTGGCAAAACAAAGTCAAGGCGTATTAAGCATTGCAATGCGTTTAATTCCTTTAAAAGAGAATAAGCTCCCCAGGTTCCATAGTAACTCAAACATTTTCACATTCACGCCATTTTAAAATAATGAAAAGAGCTAGAGAGATGGGGAGAGGGAGACCCATGTTACTTACTATGGGAATAGCTATTTAACAATTATTTAAAAACAATATAAATATATCACTTACACCCCCTTTAAGTGTTTCCCATTTTGCTGAGGACCCCCTCAAGGACCCCTGTGGGTCCCCATATCCCACTTTGAGAACCATTGCCATAGTCCTTGATCTCAAAGACGCTTATATAACCTTTGAATTTTTGGTCTTCATCTTAACTGAAGAACACCCTTGTCCCTTAGTTAAATGCGTAATATGAAAATGCAAACTTTCTGCATTTAATGTATACCGAGCAGGAATACCCCCCCTTAGGTAGCATGAACATAATGCTGAAAGTTTCCCACTCAATCATTACTTTCAATTTCTGTGTGTTTACTTTGTAGCAGTTGTCTGACAACCAACTAGCCACTATAATGTGACCGTCCTTCTGGCTGATGGGATCTAACCAGCCAACGTGTTCATCCAGCTAAGGGGAACAATGTTGCCTGTAGTGTAAACACATTTCTGCCTGTAAACAGTTTTTTTTTTTTTTACAGGTGACAAGCAGCAGAAAGCTACTCCTTACCTATACCTTTAAAACACTGCCGACATTTGGACAAAAAAAGAAATGAAGAAAAAAACTGGTTAAATGCAAGCGTTCAAGAAAAAAAGGTAGATCAAGGTGTGTCGAAGTAAATGAATGTATCGGTTCTCGTTATCGGTGAGCTTCGCCAATACAGAGTGTGGTTATTTCGAGGAAGGCATCAAACCCACCAGTCAGTTAGTTGGTTTGAGTTCAAACCGGCTGTACACCTGTTTGGACTTCATTTTGTTGTAGTGGTTGACCAGGTCCAACTTGCTGTGGCCCAGCGTCATGCGCTTCTGGTCCGTCCGGCTCAACATGCCGGCTGGGGAAAGAGGGGGAGGCGGGGGGCTCTCTGGTTCTGTGTGGCTAAGGTCTGGACCGCTCCAGGGCGACGGGACCCTACTGTGCGGGGGCGACTTCCTGAAAAGGTCCTTGTCCTTACCAGAGGGGGGGAGGAAGAGGTCCGTGAGTTTGTTGAGGAACGGGTTGGAAGGAGTCCTCTGCTTGGAGGAGAATTTGTTCTCGGCAGCCGGAGAAGTGGACCGTGGCTTGGGTCCAGAGCTGGAGTTCAGGTTGGGGCTGCCCAAGATATTCCCCGAGCCGTGGAAGGCACTGGGTTTGTGGTCGTATAGACCCAGCGCTTGGAACTTGGAGGTGGTGCCGGCGCCCAGATTCGGCCGCAGGTAGTCGGCCGGATTAGACTTGGCCCACTCCATGCCCAGCGACTGGCCGAAAGTCGTCGACGGGAGCTCCGGGACCGGGCTGTGATTGGCTCCTCCTCCGTTGCGCATGGCCGGCGAGGTCGGATTCTGAGGCGTCGGGGTCTGCCCTGCAGCGGCTCTGTCTCTCTCCCCTCCTCTTCTCTCAGGGCTCAGGGGAGAGTTGTTATTCGACTCCTTCTTGTCGTGACCCTGGGTGACCTTGTAGACCGTGTTGGAGGCCATCCCAGGCGCAGCCTTCACACTGGACACGCTGCTGCTCGACTGGCTACTGGAGTTCTCAGAGGAGAGGGTGTGCCTCTCCCGATCCCTCTGCCTATATAGGAGAAGAGAGGGAAAGTGACAATTGTCATACTAAACCGCTTTAGTGAAGTCATTGGAACCCGAGTACTAATGAAGAGATGTAATGAAGTTTAAAGTCGATGCATTTGGGCTTCAGCTATCTAGCTGACAGACGTTACTGCGATGAAAGAAAAATGGGGGAAACCACATTCACAGAAAATTTAATTTCTTTTCCAGAGCAGCTCATTATGTCTTCTTTTACATTTGTACCGCATTCTTTATTTCATAAATACCGTACTGTACATGTGTCTTTTATTATAAAATGTTATATAGTGACATGTGTTTTACTAAGTGGATAAATATAATTATCATGACTGTGGGTGACATTTATTGTTCATATTTTTGTTATTGTCAACTTTCTTTTGTCTTGGTACTATATTGGAAAAACTACAAATGCTCAGAGAGTTATACAATAAATCACAGGATTGAGTGGCTCTGCGTAATTAAATTGTAGGTCATTATGGATTCATGTCGTGCTCCTAAAGGCAGTAGTCATCAGAATCAGTCCAGATAACTCGATTATAGATTGCAAAACATTTGAATTATAACATGCTGTAAACGCAGGAGCAATTATATTTGATCTTGGCGTTCAGGCTCAGCTACACAATGTATTCTTCCCCGCTCAACTCGACTCAATACAAGTAGAAGCACAGGATATACTAGCACAAAGCCCTACAGGCGTTAAACGGAGCATCCAGGTGGAATGGGGTGTTGCTGGAAGCATAGAGTGGCATACCGACAGCGCTGGTGTCATATGATAGCAGGAGGAACAACAGTGAGGAGAGTGGCAAGCTTAAAAAGAAAATTAAGGTCAGCTGCTAGTGACACGCCAGTTACATAACCACACTGAGTACTTCAGTGAAGTGTGTGACTAGATTGATTGTGGGCGACGCATCACGTACAGGGACAAATATGTCAGAATTGTCCACCATACCGATAGGGTATGACATTGATGACAGTAAATGTGGAAAAAGTGAAACATTATCTTGCAACGGCTTGCTAGATTTTGGGGGTGGACTGGGAAGTGAATTAGTCCACCATTTAGAGCAGGGGTTCCCAAACTAACCCTACAGGGGTCCGTGGAGTGGACCCCACTTTGGGAACCACTGAAATAGAGAATTGAGCAATTTTTACCACGATTTGTTCACATTGTATGCTAGCTGCAAGCATCATGTCTTATTTGTTTATATCCATCTTTTGGAATTATAGTGAATTCCGAGCTCCTGATGGCCCATTTTCCTACCTGTCAGAAAGCACGTCCTGAACGAGGCCTTGGCCCATCCCCATGGTCAACATGGGTGGGTACGAGGGGTAGTAGACGGGACCCTGATCCTCCTCCTGGCTGTAGAAACAGTCGACGATCTGCGAGTCTGCGTACAGACAGCGGAACTCTCTGTCGAAGCTGTCCGTGATGCGTCCGGAGAAGTGCATCACCATGTTACTGTGCACCTGAGCCGATAGCCAGGTGAAGCTAAATGGACGGGAGAGACACAGGGGAGCCATGTTAACCGTGTACTGTGCTGATAGCCATGTGAAACTAATTATAATCCTATTGAAGTGAAAACACCTGTGCAACAGAGCAACCTGTACCAGTAAGACGCGCAAATAAATAACCTAAAGCATAGTAACAAAATACACATACTACACAAGCCCAATGCTTGCTAATAATCATGTGACAAGCACTGTAGAAGTGCCTTCCTTGACAAATATTGACCCCCAAATGAAAACGCTAGTAGTAGTAATCTGTTATTATGTTCAGAAGTGCTCACAGATTGTTAAGAAGGTGCCGTGACAACAACGTTGATCCGGGATCATGTCAGTTAAAAGTTGCAGTTGCTCAGGCAGATCTACCAGTTCATACTGTATGTGAACTGTGTAGTGCATAATGTACAACGTCCTGGAGGTGTTTCCGCTTCAGGCTCTAGCTCCATGTGTTCTGTATACAGAACAGCTGCACTTACATTCAACATACCCCAAAATGAGAGTTGCTGCTTGATATTCATACTGTATGTAATGTAAATACATGCGCCTAAATGTGTAAAGCAGGAGTAACTAAGCCAAAGAGCCTTGATACCCTGAGAACTATCGTATTTGACGAATGAACAATGCTGTCATTAACTTTGTTATTATTACTATTATTATTATTATCCAAATGTAATAAGCAGATAGTAAAGATACAACTTAATTCCCTTCTACGTATGCATACGTATGTGTTTTTACATGTTTGTATCTCTGTTACTGTTGGGAGTGTCGTGGACGTATCCTCAGTGATGTATCCTGAGTTCAACATGGGTTTCGGGTCTACCAACATCATACCCCTCACTCAGGCCACCCAGCCGGGTTTGATCAAATCCCGACTTACGTCCCAGTAGCTACCCTCGATCAGTCCATCAGGGAATGAGCAAGGCCACACAATCCGTTGCTCCGGAACTACTCCACCGGGACTGGGAGAACCAGATTACTCATTATATGACTTTAGCCCATGATGAAATTCAACTGAACCACATATGGTTGCTGTCGGGCAGAAACCCTGTATCTCCATATTTTCATGTTGTTTTTTCTTAAATGAATGAACAACTTCATCATACAACAGTATCGCATCATACAACATGTAGATCGGCTATGTTCAACCAAGTATAAATAAGGCGTACTGCAAGTGTATCATGCATTGCATAGCATAGCAGCACATGTGATTGTGCACCCACACACAGCTGTGAGCACGTATAAGTAAGTCAGGTTTTAGCTGTCACTTCTTCGCATTGGAAGTTCTTTGATTAAGCAGGACGCAGACCGGCAGGAAAAACAGGACATTGCATCACTAATACTGAAGTTTCTTTATAGGTAGAAATATTCAACAGACAGAGTTATGCTGCCAGGTCCAATTATTAAATATTACCACTGTACGTTTGATTAAACTAGGGAGTGTGAAACACTCAAACTATATTGGACTTATAAAGCCTATTAACTGGCCTTGGGTAAATAAATACCCACTCAACTCTCTCCGATAAGACAGCAAGTCATGCTGAATTGTCCGTTAACAACTTCCTGGTCAAACAGAGTCACTGTGGTGGTGACTCACTGCCCTAAATATGAGTACCAATCAGCTTCAATGGCTGCATTCAGGGCAACTGGGAACTTTGTTGGACAAATTAGAATGTTCATAAACAATTTAACAAATGCCAGAAAACTTTGTTGGTAAATTACCATTATCATCAAATTATGTGGGGGGAAAAAAGGTAACAATTAGTCACCCAAGTGCCTTAATATCACAACAAAATGGTATAACTTATCTGTCAACTACTCCATCATAATGTTATCAAAATGGAGGCATGGACACAGAGACAAAGCGGCCATGGGAACTAGACATACAAATAAGAATGGTAGGACAGAGGCGGTGTGACGGGTAGAGAAAGAAGAATTTCTACTTAAACCATTTTAAACCTGGTGTCATTACTCATATTCAAGTAGGCAAACATTTTCAACTATTTTTCAATATCTACAAGCTGAAAGCTCACACCTTTTCTCTATGTGAGGCATTGTGAGGGTCTATTTGTCACCATTGCACAACAAAGTAAAACAATAGGGCTTAAGGTCAAATCATTTGAAGCTGTCAAAGACTTGAAAAGCTGTCACACACATTCAGAAACTGACTGCATTTTTCATTACCCCAAAACAACACAGCCACCGTCAGTTTCATTGCCATTTAACTAAACCTGCATGACAGCTTCTATCATTTTAAGACAGTCGTGTTTCTACTAGGGAGCCCTGCCTTACGCAAAACGATGACATCAATGGACTTTTTCCGATTTTTACCCTGTAGGTGAATGCAGCAACTCATGATGTAATAATGGCTCATAATGTAACAATTTAAATGTAATAAAACCTCAAGAACCCATGAATGCAAATCATAATGTTTGCATAATGCGTTCATGACATAATTACTGCGTTAAAGACAAGTTCATTGCACGACTGCAGTGAAAGCTGATAAAAGTACTGCATGTGTTCTGAAAGATAGCAGAGTCTTGTGATCAGGGTTCAAATGAAAGGGACAACTTTACCTTCAAAGAATCATTCTGGAATACCAAAATGATTACGTTAACTGACAACCTCTCTTAAAATCTTTTACATACTGGCACTGCACACCATTTTCTGTTCCCAAAAATATCTTTACTTCATAAATGGTAACGTTTCGAACCAAAGCTCCTCCATTTTTATATGCAGTGGCCCATTCACCATCAGTCCCCAATCACTGTCACTGTCAGGTGAAATGCATCATATATTGAATACACGATCATAAACATAATAAAAGAACAAAAACATATTCCTGTTTTACAGACATTGTACATACACAAAAGGACTCAAGCCAAAAAGGCCATCATGCTACTTAAAGAGGCGCCTCTTGTCTATGTCTACGATAAAGATACCGGTAAGTAAAACTTGGGACAACAAAATGCCTTTGGATTAAACAACCAGGACCTGACCCATCAAGGAGAACACATGTCTATAAATATGTCCATAGATACACATGGATCCAAATCCATATGCATCCATACCATTTATGAAGTGAAGATATTTCTGGGAGCAGAAAATGGCGTGCAGACTCTTTTTATTCTTGATTTATTTTTATTTATTTATGTGCGTGTCTTTTTGGTTGTTTTTCAGCCTATTTTGCCACCAGATCTTTTACATACGACTTAGGGCCGATTCATACTCCTGTTTCGGCGCTGTAGTGCCGAAATGATTTCGGCTCGTCAGAAAATTTCAGTAGCACCGAAGAGCCGACTTTAGGACGGTACCCCCCCCCCCCCCCCCCCCCCCCGAACCTCAAATGACGTCAAATTGTAGGCTCTACAGCGCCGAACCGACTTTTATTCGGCTCTAAAATAGGAGTATGAATCGACCCATAGTTATATTTCAGTTTAAGGTTGCCTACAAAGACTGTCACATATGCAAAACATTAGGCCTAGGTTACACGTCTCGATATCAATTCAAAGAGCTGCAGTTTGAGCTGCTATTTCCATTTTATGGTGTTCATGTCATTTTTCCGATCAAATCTAACAGCTATACAGAAGGAGGGATGCCTAACAATGGCCGCTCACCGCTCCTGGTGATTTTAGGATGGGTAAATGCAGAGGTAAAATGTCACGTATGTGCAGTGAGAAAATCATCTTATCCCATTTTGACCTGAGATTTTTCAAAAATAGCAGATCTACAAGCTCATAGCGCGCCACCGAGTGGAGGATGTTGCTATTTTGTACATAATAATGTACTTACAATATTGACCTATATGTACATTGTTAATGTCTAGCATGCAAAACAGCTACATTTGCAATGCTCTGGAACCCTTTCTAATATTAAATATACTGTATAGATATAATGATACAAGTGTCTCTGTATTTCTTTATACAGAGCTTGCTTTTATTTTTAAAGTGTATCAATTTAAATTTAGAAGCTTTTACACAGTGAAATCTGGATCATAATGTATGGATTAAATTACCGCTTTGGATGATAAGCCAAAAATGAGACACAGAACTTCAACATACGCCTCACCCATGCATTCCACACAAATCATTTGATTCCTGTCAGGTTGCCTTAATCGTAACCGTGTATTTCCCCAGAGTTGCCAAACACCGATACTAGAAAAGGATCTATGGAAAGAAGACATGCAACAGTGCTACTGTTCGTGACTAACTGTACTTAAACAATTAACACTGGAATGATGCTCATCATGTAATACATTCCACGTTGAGCGTTTGATTCCTGTCACGCTGCCGTGCATTGTCTCTCCCCGGCTGAGTTGCCACACACAGACACCACTAAACAGATCAGTAAAAAGAAACGCAACGCCGCTTCCGTCGGTGACTAGACATTTATTTTTACAAGCTTACAAACTAGCACAATGGGTGGACACTCCACCTTTATGACCGGCACAGTCTACATAATATTATATCGTTCAGAATGTGCATGTGATGCCATGTAAATATGTCCCTGTGCCATCACTGTAGGGGTGTAAAAAAAAAGATAAAACACTGTAAAAGATAAACACTGTACCGTTCTGACTAGAACTGAACAGTGAGGATTTTACTATTATAAAACATTTGTGATCAATTTGCATGCATTGCACATCCCCCAACATTGGTGCTGAGCTCATGGAATGAGTTTTAAAATGAGTAGGTTGCGCACATCCAGTCCTTTGCTGGTGCTGGACTAGATAAAAAGAGGGAAGTCCGCACACAGGCTCAGCTCTACTGTGTCAAACACGTTTTGGCCCTAGCAGGCCTTCACCAGGTGACATAATGACAATGACAGCCTCTCTGATATGGCATGTGGGTCATGCCACGTGATATGGCATGTGGGTCGGGTGCAGTACTTAGTTTAGACAGTTTTTGGTTTAGACTAGTCATTGGTTAGACCAGTCATTAGTCCTACATCTACAACCTATCTCAAACCCTCACCCTAAACCTAACCTCCCACGGGGCAGCACACCTAAACCTAACCTTAACCCATGTCTAACCAATGACTAGTCTAAACTAAGTATGGCAGGGCATAAAACAGGGCAGGTAATAATTGTTACGTACACCTTTCTGTGAAATAATTATCAATTAATTAACAACCACCACATTAACAAACAAGTAGAAGAAAACTTGCTGGCTAAAAGCTTATGATATATATTTTTATGTTAAAGATTTATTTAAAAGATTTTTCGAGGTTTTACCATTTTCTTTTTAAAATAAGTGCTTAACGTTTAGGCTGCTCTAAATAGTGTAATAAATGATCAATGAGAACAACAAGAGAAGGCAGCAACATTCAAGATGACTGGTAAAGAGGCCTGTAAAGCCATCATCACCAGTGGGAGCGATAGAACCCACAGTATAAAATGAAATGAAGCGAAATAAAATCTCAAGACTGAAAATGTGATGATGTTTTAGTTATGATCCGAAACCTAATTGTTGCTGCAACAACAGCCGACCAGTTGAAGAAATCACAGATTTGAGGCATTAACTCAGTGATGCAAATAGCCTGCACCCTGCATCCTTAAAGGGACACTTCACCCTTTTTGCAAAAAAATATATGTTAATGACGTTTAGAAGCTTTAGAACACACTCCTGGGGGTCTTTATGTGTGTAATATGTGGTTTTAGATATTTTAGATTGTAGCAGTGAGCCTGTTGTCTCTGATGTCATGGACACTGGGCTCACTTCCTTCCTGGACTACATGTTGTCTCAGTAAGACAGCTCTCCCCCTATCCACAAGGAGGAGCAGTGCACCAAAGAATTATGGGAATTGTAGTCCAGGAAGGTAGTGAGACCAGTGTGCATGACATCAGAGACAACAGGCTCACTGCTACAATCTAAAATATCTAAAACCACATAATACACACATAAATACCCCCAGAAAAGTGATCTAAAGCTTCTAAACGTCATTAACATATATTTTTTTGCAAAAAGGGTGAAGTGTCCCTTTAAGGGCTACACACACACCGCCTGCGAACGCCGCGCGTCAAAACAGCCGCCTCCGTTATTTTCAATGAACCTGTCGCACATCGGCGGCGTCCGACGCGCGTTCACGCCTCGCCCGACGCTCCGATACGCCACTGTTCTATTTTCCAGGCGTTGCCGCGCGGCAACGCCTGTGCCGCGTCGTTGCGCACCCGGTGTGTGCTGGGCTTCAGACTCACTACATTGAGAAACGATTGAATCAAGTCACCATACGGGGGTCCTGGGATGCAATACTGTACTCAGTACTGTACTCTGACATTGTTGAGGACCCATCTAAAAGACCACCCCCGGGTCCCGGGACAACAATCACATTGAAAACCTGTAATTTACATCACTGTTAACCTCTTTGCTTTTGTGACATTTCGGAGACCATTCATGTTTCTGGAATATGTTTCTAAACTTGATTCTATTGCTAGTTTGATCACTTAGTTCAAATACTCTTTCATCTTAAAATAACTAATGACAGAAAATAGCAGATCTACAAGCTTACAACACATCGCAGCGCGGCAAGTTGTGTAAATCGACTATTTTCGGTGCACAGCATGCTTTCACAGAAGACACACGTATGTATGTATGTATGTCCATGTGAGCTGTAAGACACAGCGAACAAAGTTTGGAACCGGTTGGATCTTCTTCTTCGTTACTTAAAATATGCATTTTTAACCTAAAGAAGATTTAACAGGATTGAAGACCTTCCTGGAGAAAATGTTTTGTTTATAGAACAAAAAGATGAATTGCAAGCCTTCCTTTTCAAAAATGTAACAAACGACTAATATTGAATAAAGCCTTTGGTTACAGCTTACAGGAGTGACTTAGTTCCACCTGTCAAGTTCTGTGTTATAGGCATCTAGAATAACAAGGCCACCAGGTGAATATAGGTCCCTTCCTGCTAGGATATAAAACCAACAGCAGAGGGTTCCCTGAGGACCAGTGTTGGGAACCATTGAACCATACACAAGCAGAAGAACCTCTAGTCTAGAGGTTCAGATTTAGCTCTCATTCAAAGTATCTGTAGCATACTAGAGAGATTAACCAAGTCAAGACAGGGTACTAGAACAAGACAGACTCCATATTTCTCACTCTAGTTTCCCCTCCCTTCCTTGTTCTCGCTCCCTCCCGCTGTGACACTAAGCTGTTAAAATCCCTAGAGTTTCTCAACACACTATTCCAGCAGCTTCCACTTTAAGCAGCAACACGCATACAGTACAGTAAACATGGACACATTGACAAATGACAAATTGACACACACCTCTACAATATAATAATAATATACATGCAAAAAGCACCCTTTGGGCCTGAAATGCGCCGGCCAATAAAATGAAGGAGCGAATGAAAGAGGTTTAGCTAACAGACATGCTATGAACAAAACAAACAGAAACGCAAGATTTATATTATCACCAAGCACTGTCTTCTTCATCAAGTGACTTTGACATTTGCACTCCTACAGTATGTGTAGTAGGCTACAATGTTCATTGTGTATGTCCATTTGTGATTGATTGTGCATGACGTTGCTGTAACTATACACCCGTTACCCAGGTATTCTGCATAGTGCAGACAAACTAAAAGACAACTACACTTCCTGAATGAGACGCTAACCACTTTTGTGGTTCACAGAGTCACTTGAGAAATTCTAAATAGACCAAATTGGGTCAAACCGTGGAAAGAAAAACACAAAATCCTGCCCTTCTTCAATGTCAAGTTCATTGGCCATACTTTGACAACTGAGACTCAGGACACCCAATGCTCAAGGTACAGTACGCTCCAAGCTGCTGCAAGTAACCCCAAACGGCTCCTCAGCAAACAGAGACACATTCACGAGCTATATCCATAGATCACACTGAATGCACCTCACGGCATTTCGTGATATCATTATGTATCATGGCTCAGTTATTTCCACAGCTTCCGTCCAAAACCATTGTCTGCCATTTTTAGCCTGCCTGTCAGGAAGGCGGTGCAGGCCACACAAAACAGATTGTGTGTACTGTGTCTGTGTGTATGAGTGAGAAAGATAAGAAAAAGATGCAGAGGTTTCATGCATTAGCCAGTGATAGTCTTTGTGTCTTTGTGTTCCATTACTTAAGATATTTTCATAGCTGCTACTTAATCCACTCTCTGCCACGTTAAATCTGATATACCTTACAGTACACAACAGTGGGAAAATATGTAAATCAAGAAAAATATGTGTGTGTGTGTGTGTGTGTGTGTGTGTGTGTGTGTGTGTGTGTGTGTGTGTGTGTCTGTGCGGGCTTCCTCACCTATATGAGCCAGCGATGACCTCCTCACAGTCGATTATCAGGAACTTTTCCTGAACCTGCCCAGAGAACTTCTTCCCGCTTTTGGTACAGTACGTGTCTCCACACACAGTACGAATCCGCATGTTCTGCAGAATCACACAGATATATACGGTAATAAGACACATTAATACATGATATGCTTGTGCAAGTTGTGCACATGCATGTACTGTAGTGTACACACAGATACGGTTTCGATCGACGTTAATAGTCAGACATGTAAACAGCATATGTGGTAAAGTAAGACATTGAAGCTAAAAGGATAACACAACAAATGTCCTGGGCACCTTTTTTGTGGCACATAGACCCAATGTATATGCACAGAAGTTAGGCCCACGCACACTACAGTACAGTACACAATATTGCCAACGCAACTTCTACAACAAAATGGACATGACCAACTATGTACACTTTGTGCAAACCAAGACAACGTTCTGCCAAGCCTCGCAGGAACAGTTATGCAAGCTGTCAACTCGCGTCTTCCCTCCATTTGTTCACAAGGTGCACATCAATACCTCCGTTTTACCCTGCCGTGACAGACTCAAAGAGGGTGTTGTGTTTGCATGTGCAGTCACATCCTTGTCCACAAACCTGCACTGTACCCACTGATCCATCCACCTGACGCCCTCTCACACACACATGCACTGTGCAAAGTCCCACGGCCTCTATGGCTGTGTTCAGACAGGCAGGCCAATCTGACACACGGAAATAGATGTTTTGCTAATAAGATTTGAACCTTTGAACCACATTCCTAGGTAATTTGAAATTTGATTACAATCTAAAGATGTGTCTCTGACTCCGACGTCTGGATTCTCGGACACTGATGCCTGATTTTTACTTGGTGTTGCTTGCCGACAACAGCCGATCTACAGTGGGACAGTCAGTCCTAAGATTGCATTTGACAAACACATCAGTTTGCATTCTGAACAAAGCCTTGGTCTTCTTCTTATACCCACCTACAGTATAGACAAGCACAATCACACATACCTGTACATGCTCTGTACCCGCCTCAGTTCACATTTACCTGTTAAAGCCCATTCTACTTACACCTAAGTGTGACTTCTACATCGCAATGAATATCCATATCTGTCGTGGAAATGACATGCTATGGACACCCACGCCAAACGTTACCCAGCACATAGATGTGCGCACACATTAATGTGCGTCTCTATGTCATAACAATATGCTGGCTTATATTCATGTAATCAACTGTGAAAGAGTTTGTCATATACTGTACACGCATATTCAAATGCACACAGACAAAGATAAACAAATGCTTCCATAAGCGCCTCCTACAATTCCAAACCACACACCACTTTTTGTCTCTCACTCCAGAGTATTACCTGTTCAAACACAGGATACACATTACACACACACACCGTAACTATTCCCGTTTGTACTTACGCCGAGGTGGGAGTTCTGGATGTCGAGAGCAGTGCACATTTCTGTGAAATAACCAATGTTCTTCTCCTCGAGCAGGATGTAGACAGGGACGTGGCGTTTGTTGGAGGCCTCCATCAAGTCACACAGCAGGTCCACGTCCGTGAACTCGTCCATCACCAACGCTATCACCTGCAACAGGGGAGGATAACACAGACAGCCACTCTTTTAAGTCTTTCAGTGTCTTTTTCCCCAAATTTGCCAGGAAACGCTGGTGTACACACTTTAGCTGTAGCAGTGGATACAGGTTAATCCCCCCTAGTGATCCACCCAACCATCTGTTTAGTAGCTTGAAATGGGTAGATCAAAGCAGAACGCACTAATACTTTCAGGGGTAGCTGAATTCCTAAAGTAGCAGAATGCCTGGGAAGTGTACTGTATGATGGCACACAACACTGCCATGGATCTGGGCTACATTTGTTTGTTGTGATTTTGTTTAACCACCCGAGTGGTCTAAAGTCATAAATCATGAGAGGAACCTTTGCTTATATGCGCTCGTGTTTTACAGGGATGCACTTTGGATAAGTGAAAAAAGGCAACATCTTAGCCTATGTCAAACACATGAACACAAAATAATATATATGCACACGTCACACACATGCATTTAAGCACATGCTATGTGTTTCTACACACATTGCAACGTCTGCGAGTGTATGCAGCGTGTATGAACGACAACATACAAACAGGAATGAATGCCCATGCTTATACACAATGCATATATTAAGTACTAGATGCATATATTAAGTATAACTATGACATGGGCTAACAACAAGAGAAAATAGCAGATCAACACTTTATTTTTATACATTCATTTTTATATTACTGAAAAAAGGAACTGCCCCAGGCAGCAAATGAACCCTTTCATTTGTCCTGCTGGGATAAAACAAACAGCCGACCTCGCGATAAAGCATCCATCGAAGGTCACCATTTTCTGCAGATACAAATCTGTGTTCTGGTTCCTTTGTGCCCACATAAACAGTGTCTCTCGGCCATGAATGCGGCCTCGTTTGGCGACTGAGTTTCATCTATGTGTTTGGGATGGTGTGTCTCTTCTGCAGCAAGGAAGCTTAGAATTTATTATCTCTAGGAAAGATAAGGTAGTTGACCTCATCATCCTCTCTGTGCCTTTATGATCACATCAGCCAGGGCAAATAAAGTTAATATAATTATAGGCTACATAGTGTACAATACATGCCATGCCATCCCTTTAGCCTACTTCCTCTATAAGTCTAAGCAATTGCCCCAAAATCACAATATAACTTAAATACATACTTATATATTATAATATTAGTCCCTGTACAAGGTACACCTCTCGAAACAAGAGTCCTATCTATCAGCTTTAATAGGCTATTAGGCTATAAAGGCCAATCATCTTAATAATACACTACAGGTGACAAAATAAACCACGGTAACAGTCATCATAAAGTAGCCTCTGTTCACCATAATCATGCAAGTTCATTTGATAACAGAATGTCCTATACCAGGAACTAATCATTCAAAATAAAACTTCTTTTTGGAAACGATAAATGACTCTGGCCTTAATGGTTCTGTGTAATCTATCAGAGAAAGCCTTTTAGGTGTGTGTGTGTGTGTGTGTGTGTGTGTGTGTGTGTGTGTGTGTGTGTGTGTGTGTGTGTGTGTGTGTGTGCCACTGCCAAATGCCATTTAATAAATGACAGGGTGACAGACAGGCTGGTCTGTCGGCTATTTGAAAGCCATAAATAAGCCTACACAGAATGAGATAAGAGCAGATCAAAGACAACAAATGGCAGCACCAGCATGCCAGGATCAACGTCAAGAGACTGTAGCCTACAGCTGAGGCACAATTTGTCTGTATGCTAAATAACTCAGAAAACAACTTCTTAGTTCTTACATCATTTAAATGGGAAAGTAAACAAAGAGACACAATCGACACACACACACACACACACACACACACACACACACACACACACACACACTAAGCCTACTATTAGCCTGACATCTTGCCAAACTAAATTATATTTGTTGGAGGCAAATACTCTGCAAGGCGAGTTGTTTGGGTATGATGGGATAATGTGTAATTACCATTTGCATACGCAATGATATGGCCTATGGGTGCCAGGATCATGCACTTGTTTTGTTACTAAACGCCAAACGGGGGAAACAATTAAGTTATAGTTGCAGAATACTTTTACTAGTAGCCTATTTCTTTAAAGGTCTAAAGGTGATCACACCACACAGCCTACCTTTTTGGCTTTGTTTATCAAGGACCTGATGAGGTCCTTGACGTTGTGAGACTTGTCTCTCTGGAAGTAGATCTGCGTCTCCGAGGGTCCGTATCTCATCGGGGCCTCGGGCCAGCCGAGCTCCAGCATGGGCGGCTCGTCGTCGGACATCATGGGGAAGTAGGTCCCGGAGGTGAGCTCCGACACCGCGTCCCCTTCCATGAAGTCCCGGTCGCCGCTGCCATTGGAGCCGCCGCCGTTGCAGTCCTCCCCGCTGCTCTTGTTGGCGGCGACGGCAGCGTTTTCGGTGATGTACCGAATCTCCAAGGCCGACAGAAAGTTGAGCTCCCTCTCCTCGCTCAGCACCCTGCGGTACTCCTTCTCGCCGTGCTGCAGGAGCGCGTCCGTGGCCAGCCGCGCCGCCTCGTTGTGGCTCAGCTCCAGCGTGGAGACCTGTCGCCACGGGTTCTTCACCTCCTCCAGCCGCGAGGCGAGCTTCCCGAGCGGCTTGCGGCCGTTCTGCGCCGGCCGCAGCGACTCCGAGCTCAGCATTGTCACTCTGCTGTTCGTCCTCAGCAGCAGCACGAAGATAAATAAACCGCCGCGTAAAAAACAAAAGTCCACCAAACGGAATATTATCCTCAAGAGGCGCGATATTATGCCAAACGACAATGGATTTCCTTTCCACTCCGAGTCGGACGGGTATAGTGATACGGTAGCTGAAATGGTCCTTGCGTCTCTAATTCCCTACCATGTCAGAGAGCACCTGTATTCCCCACGGGGAGCTTATCATATCCCTCCTCCCTGCTCACCTGTTGCTACCTCACCTGGCTGACTGTGTGTGTCACTCTGTTGCTGTTGTGGTTTCCAACATGCACTGACTCCTCCTTCCTCCTACTGCCTCCCTCCTCGTCTTGCACCCACCCCTAATGTCTTTCTTTCTGTCAGCAGAATTCAGAACAATATAATTCAGAACCAGAAGTGAACCCGTAACCTACATAGGCTATTTGAAGAAAAATGTAAGAGAATAAACTAATATTATTAGGCCCAGCTCTATCAGACTAATACATTATTCCCACAAGTTATCTTTTAAAGTCTATCAATCTATCATTCAGTCGACTCTCGCATACTGTACATACATACACTTCTTCCTCTCTCTGGCACTTTGTTTATTATCTCTCTTTCACTATCTCCTCTTCCATTGGCTCTGGTCACATGGTGTCTACCTAGCTGTCATCCCCAGAGACTCGCCCTCTCTCTTTCCATGGCATGTATTGTAGGCTACTGTGACAGTCCCAATTCACATAAGAGCTCATACACAAATTACAATTAACACCTGCGCACAGACTCACCCCCACACCCCCCTACAACCACACACACACACACACACACACACACACACACACACACACACACACACACACACACACACACACACACACACACACACACACTGCATTATCAGAAACATATTTCATGGAGTAGTCCTGACCTACACTGTATGTACGGTAACTCATTAGAAAATTACATGCATCGCAAATAATAGACTACAACTCTCTCTCTCTCTCTCACACACACACACACACACACACACACACACACACACACACACACACACACACACACACACACAGTCACACACACCCCGGGCCCTCCATCTGTTGGGCGGAGGATAAAGTACTTAACAGGCGACAAAGGAGATTACGGCCTTTGGACTTTGTATTGTCCTGTTGTTGCTCAGTATCAACAGTAAAATATAGATTCACATTTCAATTAATAGCTATAAGAAGAAGCCTGTGGTATTAAATTCCAGGCATATCCACCTATCAGCATAAGGCTCGGTCGGAAGAGCTCGCAGCACATTTGCAAGCCTTCAAACCACCTGGAAATCCAAGTAGTATAGCCTAAAATCCAAGGTATAACTGTATTAGTAACGTCAGCTGTTCTGTATATGGCTCAGATTGCAGGCGAGTATAGAGACTAGATGTCTGCTAAACCATGATCCCGGTCATGTGAATTCACCTTTTCATGTCATGTCTCCTGCAGAAGACACAAGAAAATGTGATTTTACTAAGAGACTAGAGGCAGTAGAGGGTGACATGATCAAGATCAATGAATTACACAATGGATGTCTCTGGAAGATATGACAGAAACTATCTTCAATAAAATTAAAATGGTCACAATGTGGTGCTAGAAACTTTGACAGCTGTGATGACACATACATGTCCTCAGAAGTTCGCCAGGACTGCATTAATAAAATGACCTTAATATGGACACAAATGAGGCCAAAAACAACCTTGGAGATCTGCGACCTCAGAACTGAAAATGGCAAACCTATAACATGGGGCGAAGCACAACATGCTGCACATGCAGGACAGGACCAGATGGAAGCAGATAGTTGCAGCCTTATGTTCCGCAGGGAACGAAGAGGATTAACAAGGATTAATAAAAGGTGAGTTTTGTCAAACACACATGAAATTGAATGCTGCCCTCAGAAGGCTATACGTCACATATCTCACATCTATCACATTCACATCACACAAAATAAATTATCTTTCAAGATGGCATTAAGGAAATACTTGTTGCAGCTGACCACATGACAAGAATCTTAAGGTGTGGTATTACATATTTGTATAATCTATTGTAATTATGTTTTTATATTTGTATGCATTTTATATTGACCCCAGGAGGACTAGCAGTCACCCCGGCACCAGCTAATGGGGATCCATTCCATAAACAATAAACAATAATAGTCACGGAAGTTGCTGTCAGGATAATGAGAAACCTGTGTGATCACTGATGACTTCTTGAGAAACCGTGGCCTTTCTTTCTACCTGTGACGTGACGTCTGCTCCTGTTCAGTAATCTCTGGTGATGGCAGATCAGCTTTCTTTTCATTTCCAATGAAGATGTGTGCTTTTAGATGGAACTAGCCAAGCAGGGTTTAGGAGATGACTCATAAGGAAGTAAATACTATATAGGCATCAAACTCTGTGATGATGAGGTCAAGAAGAGTTTGCATGTGGCGTGCGTGCGTGCGTGGGACGCGCACACATACACATCAAAGGGGGCGTCAGCCCCTTCCCTTTTACCCGTCTGTAAAACAACTGCCCTTTCCAGACCACGAATGCAGCATTTACTATGGTGAACGTGAACAGTATTTTGCGCTGAACAAATTTGTTTAGAAATCCATGTCCATGTTTCTCAATTTACATGCAGGCAAACACTATTATCTACTCTACCTAACCTCAACAGACAACCCTTCGGCAAAGTATTGTATTTTAAGGTTGACAAACATGTTTCTTTATGACGTGGCACCCAGGGGGCAAACCGCCTAGATTAGAAGAGGGTGTCCACAGCTAATATCGCAAACCACTGGACCACTGGACCGATCAATGGATCGATCAGTGCCAGTAATCCAGGGAAGTAAATCTCTGGATATTTTTCACATATTGCGAATATTCGTTTTTTGTGTATGAATATGTTTAACACATTTTGTGTGTTCTTATTCTCAAAACTACCTTTCCCGCAATCCCTCGACCCATATTTGGACAAAACTGTCAACATCAATATCAGAGATCCACAGGGCTGTTTTTAGACCCTGTCTTGATGTATTCATGAAGTAATGGTAATAAATAATAATGGTGTCATAATTGTTGTTACAATATTGTAAACAAAAGCGGTTGTAAACTAGCAAGTTCATCAGTTAGATGAGATATGTTTGCTCACTTTAACTTAGCTAATGATGTCAACTGCATTACACTATAGAACCTTTCAATAACTTTCCTTAACCTTTCTTATATCAAACAAAGAATTATTTAAAGAAATTACCCTTCTTCTGTAGGCTACAAGCTGACAAAACATCAGACAATCTTGTATTTAACTACAATAAATGTAAAAACAAGTTATTGAATAAACCTATTAAAGTTAGTCAATTAGTGAGGGATTAGGAATGAAAAAGGGAAGTCAGACAACATGTCAGCTTTGTGGTATCAAATACAGGTCATGCAACTGTATTTGCATTGTTCAGACATGCCTCAAAGTAAAAGAACACTAAACAAAATAGATAAACAGCCAGCTGCCAGGGGCCGGTTGTCTGTTGATCAAGTCAAAGAAATGTAAATGTTTCCCATTCTGCTGTGGGCTGTGTCCCATGTCAAATGTGTTTCACTTTGACAGCTTTCATTCATGAGGTAAATGATTTATGGTCAAGACTAAGTGGGGTCAGCAGCATTTCCTAGTAGATAGAGATAGTCTAGTCAGTGTTTACCTACTCAGCTGCCTTGTCATGGTGTTGGGGTAGATGAAAACATGGACATCAGTCAAGTAAACACTGGACATTGTACTGCTGTTTTCTAACATGCAGTAAACAGCATGTGTCCTGGTTACCATAGCATTGTAAGCAGGGTTAGGAAGCTATAGGGAACAGGACCTGATAGCATAGAAAAGCAGTACCACAGGGCTCTGAGGACCCTAGTTTGGTGACCACTGTTTGATCAATGCTGTACTCTCTTAATCTATGTCTGACAGAGATGTGCCAGTGGCAGGTATAGAAAGAGCTAGCAAACATTGAATCAGGTGCCAGTAGAACAAATAATATATATAGTCATGTATACTATATCCCAAAAAGGAGCAATGGATACGTGATAATTGTTGGATCAGGTGCAAGCTGAGGCGGGACCATGCACGATATCCAAGAATGTTGTAAACATCCGTGTTTATCTCATGATTAAGTCAGACTTAATATTTACTAAGCAGGGAGTGGTATACAATCATTCAGATCTAATCATTACAGCTCTGCGGCACTACAAACGGCACTTCATTAACAAGCATTATATGCTATTAAACATGTCCATCTGTCTATCTGTTTTTATAAAGCACAACATACGTAGTACAAATATTATTTTGAATACTTTATTTATACAATGTATGAAGACAACTGTAAAAAAATATGCCATTTCCACATTAGATATGAGTAAGTAATTTTGCCCTTGATTGGAAATAATCTCTTTGGATCAGCCTACTGGCCATTCCCAGCAGATTTCATGAACATTGAAAGTCAATCATTATCATACTCCATTACGTCCTTGGTCATGTTTGTGACCTTGACCTTTGACCTCTTCAAAAGTTAATCATTTTCCCAGGGCAGCCTATACTGACCATTCCTTCAATGTTTCGTGCATGTTCTTATATGCTAGCTAACATTATACATTAACAATTTAAAAAAGCTTTTAAAATAGAAAACACAGTTATACTGTGTCTGGCCTTTTCTCCAACCAGAATTGCATGCACAAAATAACACCTGATAGCTTGCTGATAGCTGAAGCTTGCTATTTATCAAGTAAAAGTTGTCTTTTGCCCTTTGCCTTTACTTTTTTCTTTTACTTGGTAAAATAAAATGGACACACTCAAACAGCAGGTCCTCCCAAACTCAATGCGGCATTATGTCTGCTTGTGTGTTGCTATGGAAACTAAACTTTGACCTGAGGTGGGGTATACACTGTATACTAGCCTACACATAATAGACCAGAGCTGGTATCAAGGTTTGGCACTTTAACTTTAGTAAAACAAACTCAGTTGGAAGTGAAGTTAATTGTACTCCTAATGTTTCTTTTACTCTCCGCTAATGTTCCTGTATAAAATAAGCCATAGGCCTATAGGGAAACAAGGGGAAGTTTTCCATTGAGAAAAATAAGTGTTAAATATAACTTTATAAATATATTATGATCATTGCTAGAGTGTTTGTTAATGTTAAGTAACAGGTATGTCTCCCCAATGCAGCTCTTTATTAAACAGAAAATGAATTTTCAGGTCGGGATACCAAATTGATCTAATCAGGATAGAGTTTATTAATATGACACAAACTGGGCAATCTATGTTACAGCAGATAATAAATAACTTGAGATGCCAACTTGCGCCTTGCACACAAGTAGGCCATGTATGGTCTACTTTTAGATTAAGATAATAGCATATTACAGGGAATTAAAATAAAGAAGCAAAGTACCTATTTTATACTGGAGGTAGACCGGACGAAGGTATCTTTGCTGGATTTCAAAAGGGCGACTTCACGACAATCAGAACTAAACAACAATTTAATGAATCAAGTGACTCGCATGCTGTGGCCAATGCACTTTAACAAAGCCCTTTTTGAGACCCCGACATGTGGGTGGGTTGACTCAATTAAAGGTTGTTTTTGCATTTTTCATTTCATGGCATGTGGGAAATTGTGTTCGGAGAGGACTGTCAGCTTGTATGTGTGCTTTACTGCTTATGAACAGATGATAAACATTTCCACTTGGCCTGCACGCTGAACTGCCTATAGGTATATCCATATGTTGAGTGAAATGAAACTCCTAAGATCCTGCCAGTGCCACTCGTCATTACTTACAGTGACTTCATTACTTGTAGTGCACAGGTTTAGGAATGACACATGACACAGGTTTGTTCATATTATGAGGTGAGTCAGACAAATCCTAAATGACATTTATACAAATTTGAAATCACTGAGGTATGAGTCATGTGTGTGTGCGGGTGTGCATGTGTGTGTGTGTGTGTGTGTGTGTGTGTGTGTGTGTGTGTGTGTGTGTGTGTGTGTGTGTGTGTGTGTGCGTGTGCAGTGCACACGTGCATGCGTGCGGGAGAGAGAGAGATGTTTGAACTTATGATAGTTTGAATTGAGATGCAATATTGTTTACTGTAACTTTTATGACAATAGGACAAGACTGAGACACAAAAAGGGAGGAAATGGGACAATTTGGGACAATGGGAAGTAGAGTGAAACAAAGACAGTCTGTGTCTATTGTGTACTATGATAGTGTGTCTGTGGGTAAGTGTATCAGAGCACACATACATTGTTCATGGTCAGTAATATACTGCAGAAAAGTGGATGTACTGGTTTTGCTGATTCTAGCCTGCTGTGCTTTCTAGAGAAGGCCTCCTTGACTTTCGTCACTGTTTTATATTAACTACCGCAGTACTAATAATATGGTACTAGCACATATGTGTACATGGAGCAAGACAACGCAGCAGTGCACTACAATACTGAGATGTGAGCAGTGTAAATAACTCATAGAAGCAATAAGTAAGTAAATAACAGTAGTAGCTATTTACCCTGGAAATTTCATTCAAACAGTAAAGAGCATTAAAGGCCTAGACTACCTAGTCACTACTCACCACACCTGTCTTAATATAATGAGTCACCATAAGCAGCAGTATAACTTGAGACAGCTCCGCCTCAGAGCCAACACGTGTCTGGCACCATTGCGATGTGACTGCATTGATTTGGTGCTTTGTCTCAGCTCTACAGTCTCAAAACTCTCAGATTCAACGTATCCGAGGTCTGATGGCTGAAGAAAGGATGATTTTGTGATCATCAAGTCCTTTGCTCAAAGATGGAGTGCCTGATTTTTGTATTTTGTCCAGTTTTTCATGTGTTTATGAGGTGACAGTAGTCATTAGACCCCTTGGTGTGTTTATGTGCAATGATGTCTTCCCTTTGTATTTAGGGTTGCCTATGAAAAAACGTGCCAATGAAAAAAACAAAACAATTATATTATCAATATAAATCTATTTATCTGCCTTCCTGAATGGCAGCCCATATTTCTGGTGTGTGTGTCACATCGTGTCACATCATGTCAAACGTATCTGTTCCTTGAACAAGAAGAAAACAAGAAAACCGGTTTAGAACACCTTCCCAGTGATTTATTGAAGCTACTGCTAATGCATTTCCACTGTCAGCAATTTCACTCTGAATCTACATGTGGCGGCGTGTGTTTCTGATTGAATGCTCTATGTGAGGACAGTGGGGTGCATTTCTTTCTTACTTGCACGTGCACGTGGATTGTACTATGTTTTTGTATGGACGTGGTGTTGGGTGCCTGCACATATGCACACATGGCATCAACGCATGGTGTTGTGTGCAGGCGCCCTACACTCTGTCTTTCGTTTTCTTTTATAACCCTGTTCCCCTCACTGTATATATATTTTTTTCCCTTTTCGCTTGCTATATGATGAATTCCTGTTCTGTTCTTTAACTACATAGAAGTGTCTTTTTGTTTGTCTCTAAATGTTTTGATGAATTGAACAATGTGGACCCTGTTGTAAACAAGTGTAAGGCTTAATTGGGTCGTCCACTCACAGTTAACAGTCTTTGTATTGAGTTTGTGCTTGAAATGTACTGTAATTC
The DNA here is from genome assembly GCF_963924005.1 of Protomyctophum bolini. Classification (NCBI taxonomy): domain Eukaryota; kingdom Metazoa; phylum Chordata; class Actinopteri; order Myctophiformes; family Myctophidae; genus Protomyctophum; species Protomyctophum bolini. The sequence continues at coordinate 42,024,963 of NC_137863.1, forward strand.
TGCAAACTGTTAATAAAGATTTCAATCAATCAATCAAACGTGTTTCATGTGTGGGATTGTACGTATGTGTGAGCTTACCTGTTCAGTAGACTTCAAAGGTGTCTTTACAGGTCTCCCTGAGAATCGATCTGCAGTTGATTGGGTCAAGTCCTCATCACTAATACCAGTTCTCCAGATCTCCAATTCCTGTTCTCAGATCTTTACGCTGGCATCCTGTCTGTCAATGATTAAAAGAATACTGCTGCTCAATTGGTTCATCGAGCATTGAATGGTTTATTTAGTGCCTAAATACATTTCTGATCTTGCGTTACATCATGAACCATCCAGCCTTCTCAGGTCATCTGGGACACAGGTCTGCTTTCTGATCACTGAGTCAGAACGAAACATGGAGAAGCAGTGTTCAGTTTGTAATATGCACCATGTTCTGTATCTGGAACAACTGAAATTCTGACAGAACTCTCAGTTCTTTTGAAGGGACTTTATTACACCTAATTTGATGTTATATATGCTCTTATATTTCATGTTTTGGTTGAAATTGATCTTATTTTTTAATTGTATTCATAAAAAATGCAGTCTTTTTTTTAAGAAAGAGTTTATTCTGTGTTTTCTGTGTTCTGTGTTTAGAAAGTCCGCTGCCCCCCCCCAGGTTGGCAGCACCAAGGATTACATTAGATAATTGGCACTGGGTGAAAAAACTGGGTTGCAAAATCGTGGGATAAGAACTATTAGAAAAGGAAAAAAACTTGTTGAAATATACTATACTATTTGCGTAACAGAAAGGGGAAGGAAAATAGATAAGAGAGAGATAATGCATAAAGGGATGAAAGGAAAAAGACTGACAAGAAAGAATAGTTGAGAAAAGTGTGACAGAGAATATGCAAGTGTGTGTGTGTGTGTGTGTGTGTGTGTGTGTGTGCGCGCGCGCGTGCGTGTGTGTGTGTGTGTGAGACATACAGTACTGCCAGCAAAGTCTCCTCTGCTAACTGACAGATCAAGTTAAACCTGCTACTGTTGACCCCCCTCTCTCACTCTCCCTGTCTCTCTCTCTCGCATGCACGCACGCGCTCGCTCTCACACACACACACACACACACACACACACACTTTCTGAGAAGGAAGAAGAAACTGGGAAACCTAACTCTATTCTCCTGTTTAATGGATTGTGTGTGTGTGTGTGTGTGTGTGGGGGGTTGTTTTTTTTAACTGCCATTTGGGTGCATATGTGTACGCCCAGGTGTGTGGGTCAGTGCATGCTACATGCATGTACACACCTTAGCACATACAACTCGGCACACAAAGAGTTTCACATAGTAAAGTCAACAGCTTGAGGCCTTATAGAGAGTTATGTAATGCCCATTGACCCTATTATTAGTCTCCATGACGGCGTCAGTCAGTGTGTCAGCATGTGTGAGCGCACACACACACACGCACGCACACACACACACACACACACACACACCTCATCTTGAATTTATTGATTTGATTAATACTTTTATATTATGTATTTTATCATTTCCGATGCTTGCATTGTTGTCTTGTTTGAGCTGAATTCTACAGCATTTTTTTTATCTGCTTTATATCCTGTTTTGTTTTGTATTTTCACTGTATGTAAAGCACTTTGTGAGACCTCTCTGTGCTATATAAATACAAATCAGACCTGTCTGAAGTGAGTGGTGCAACTGTTGGTACCCGAAACATAGGGAAATACAGACATAGGGGTGGACATAGTGACACTGCTGTTCCTTGGAGTGGTTGCACCACTCAAAAATGACTTATACTTACTTACTTGTCTTGGGGCAGTGAAACCATTTCAATGGGGGAAAAAAAAGGTGAGACTTTCCGAGATAATACCATTGTCATGCACTACTAGGGTAATACCTCTACATACTGTACATTGTCTGAACCCCATGAGGAAAAAAACACCACTCCTTTCTCTTTCATTCCCTTTCCCTCCCCGGGATGTTCAGCTTCACAGGTCCACATCATATACGACCGTCTCTGATTCGTTCATTTCTCGTTTGGGTCAGTCAAACACAACTTATTCATTCAAGCATTTTAGTCGTCTTGATTTTGCAGGCCCAGCTGTTCTGTGATTGTCGGCAGTCTTGGGTCATTCAACGTGACAGGCTGCTGGGGAATGTCACATTAATTAAGTGTCCTTGTGTGCAGTTCTAGCTAGGCCCCATGGGAAAGTTCTGGCAATGAATGAAATCATTTTTCTAAAGTTACAACCACCAGAAACAACTTGGAATGCAATACATGAATCAGGTGGCTATAGCAGCTTCAGCCAACCACACAGTATGATGAGAGAATTGAATACATAGTGCACTATCCTATCTGTCTCTAGAAGGCAAAGGATCACAAAACACAACAGAACAGCAGAACCAAATACTTTTACTCTAGTGTGCTGGTACACTAGAGTAACACAGTAATACAGGAGCGTCATTTGAGGTCCCAGGGGGTGGCAATTTGCATTTAACCTAAAATTCTTATGCGTATTGTGTACACATGTGATTGAAGTAAGTACCTGTATGACATGTGTCAGTCAATCACAGGTGTATTCTTGGTAACTTATGTTGTTAACTTGTTAGTGCGGTACTGAATCTCATGGAATGTTCCGCTTCTAGTGTATAGCCTCAGGATATACTGGTTGTACATACCAAGTTTAGAGTCACTGTCTGTACTGAACAGTATGTAGTCACGCCATGTCAATGTTTTATTGGGAATACAGAATTGTTACGGACATAACATAAATTCATCCTGCCACCCTTTATTTTTCCCCAAATGATACCTCTGCTTGTATACAAGATAAATCTTGAATCCTGAATAAAAGCATGAAGTCCCTGGTAGTGCTCAAGTATTCAGTATAGACCTCAGTTCTCCAGTTGTGTGAATTACAGACTCCCATCTTTCGCCCTGACAGCGTAGGCATTGATGTGGCAGCGGGCCCACTCACCGCCCAAATAAGTATTATTTTCTAAAAGGTCATTTGTTCTCCACGACCTGACTTACCAAGCAGCACATAAGAAGGTTGAAATTAAAATAAGCCTCACAACAGATCCTCTTGTGAGAATTCTACACTGAACAGTGGTGGTCTGACATTTTCAATGGAAGCCTTCAAAGACGTTACTGTAACACACCAACATGAAATGTGGCTGGAGGGATGCAAGAGACTCACCAACGTTGCTAGTAACAAGTTCAACTTCAAATACATTAAAATGACAGTAAGTGGTGGTTTCACTCTTGGTGATGTGAATGAGACAGAGATGAAGGGAGGGAGATACTAACTATATGGAAGAGATGAAGGGAGAGAAGCAGAGGCGAGTATTGGAGAGATATGTACTGTGATACTTTGTAAAACTTTGTGGAAATTCAATGAAATACTTTAAAACGCAAAAAGAGCGAGAGACACAGGGAAAGAGGCAGGAAAGGGAGAGAGTATACGGGCGATTGAAGCCTGGTTTACACTTCGAAAATAATCTACAATCTTGTCCGGAATATCCGCAACATGTTGTCAGGCACACGTGGAAAGGACTCAGGATGCAGACACAAAAGTCACTGAAAGCAGGTTTTTATTCCAAAACGTCAAAACAGGCAAGGGGCAGGCAAAAATCAAAACAGTAGAATGCAAAGGTCAATATCCAAAGGCAGTCAGCGAGGGCAGAAGTACCGGCAAGGGCTTGGCAAAAATCGTGGTCTAGGAGAAGCAAAACAGAAGTCATTAAGGCAAAGGCTTGATTATGGCTTGGCTGCTTGGAAGGTCACAAGACAATCTGGCAGAGATTGCAGAGAGACTGAGACTTAAATACTGTGGGCATGATTGCAGGGGATAGAATGCAGGTGGTTCAGACACACCCACACTCCCACTCAGACTGTGAGAGTTGTGAGCTTTATGTATCTGAGTATCTCTATTGTTGTGTCTCTATGTTTTAAGCTAAATCCAGCAAATTTACACTTAATCATGTGTAGGCAAGACTTACACAACAACGCAACGGCTATTATCATTGAATGTTGTACAACGGAGCATAAATTAAGCATGAGAGAGGAGGAGGAGGTGGAGGAGCAACAACAACAACAACAACAACAACAACAGAGAGAATTGTGGGATTAAAGCATGGGAAACTTATAGAGACAGACAGGAAAAACTAAATAGGACAGCTATGCCAGGCCTCGAGGCCTATAATTTCCACGACAGAAAAGACCAGTGGGTTGAAGGCTGTGGAAATAATTATGACACATTGACTTCATGAATCACGAGACTGGTTTATGAACACACTGTAAACAAAAACGTTTCCCCACAGTGTAAATAGCAATGAAATATAAACTCAGTTATGAGTTATTACACTATAAATAAACACTTGCTAGCCAGACACCTGTCGTGTTAACCGTGTGGACTGCATTATGGACCTAATCATACAATGATTTATAATTTCATTTAACAGATTCTTGCCTAAAATAACTTATGATGTTAGTATGCGGTTTATGAGCCAATGTTGGAACATGGAAATATTAACAAGGGTGCCCAAATTATTCTAATGATAAGCTAAATTTCATAACCAAAAATACCAACAGCATTAAAACGTGTAGGTAAAATGTCCCACATATTTATTTCCCCATAATTGAGTTAGCCCTGAATCTTTCGACTCACTCACTCACTCACTCACTCACAATACCCCAACTGGAACTTGAAAAGTAAAGAATAGGTTGGAGAGAACTGTAAAGAAAAGGCAGAATGGTGTGGAGGAGGAGGAGGGATATAATGAATGACAGGTAGACAGTAAAACAAGTAAATAACCCTCACGGATTGGTGAGAAGGGAGGAGATAAGGGAGGTATTGTTCAATCAGAAGTGATTGAAATCAGGTGAGCGAGGGAGGAGTGTCATCAACAACCAACCAAGGGCAGTTAATTTGTGGATTGATTCATTGACACAGATTTTGTTAATTTGGTGATAGCAATTCCGTTTGAATGATGTGTATACTGTGATATACAGGTATATGTGAATTATATTATATATATCACTAGTCTGAGTGTTCTTTGGATGTTTAGTACCTTATTTGGAGATACTGTATAAAGACATAGCTAGGGTCAGTGTTAGCTATTATGTGTACAGTACAGTATATTATCTGGCCTTTTGCTTGTATTTTGTAGTAGGCCTACTTTGTGTTGCGTTGCATTCTGTTTCTGTTACAGAGAAATAAAGACAGATATAGATTTAGAAAGAGAAAAAGAGGAATTCAAAAATATATAATATGACATAATTGTGTTTAAGCAGATATGATGGGTTATGGTGTGTTGAAGAGTGAAAGCAGAGATGCTATGTTGTACTTCATGTCTGAGCAGGCTGAGTGCACAAGGCTGTCAGACGTAAAGAATGCCAACGGTTTTCTTCTTTCCAGGATATCTCTCATGTTGCATGTTTAGTATGTGCATGGCAGCTACTACATGTGTGGACGTCTGTGTGTGGGTGTGCAAACATGTCTGTCTGTTTGTTCAGACTAGACCTGTATGTGCCCGTCGGCCACCGGCCTACTTGAGAACGATGCAACTTGGGAACCTAATAATACCCGTTTTAACTGTCTGTCTGTGTCCCTTTTGTGCCCATAGACCGCGTGAGATCTCTTTATCAGTCTGTCTGCCTGTGCCTGAAGAGTGCAAACTGACGTGTCCACTGTGAAAAGTGGACTAGTTAGGTAATCAATTGGCAGGTGTGGGGTTGCCGTGGCAATCAATTAGCTGAGGCAGAGGCAGGTGAGGGGACTTTGGGCCGATTCATACTCCTATTATACCGCTGTTTCGGCGCTGTAGTGCCGAAATGATTTCGGCAGTACCGAAGAGCACCGAAGAGACGACTTTAGGACGGTACCCGCACCCCCCCCCCCGAATCTCAAATGACGTCACATTGTAGGCTCTACAGAGCCGAACCGACTTTTATTCGGCTCTAAAATAGGAGTATGAATCGGCCCTTAGGCTGATTAGGCCCACTGGCAGAGCCTGACCAGTGGTGCTTCTGGAGAACCGTGAGTCCGACCGACTGCACTCCCTGTGGTGGTTTGGAACGTGTTTGTCGAATGTGAAGTCGGTGGGGCAAACGGTTCTGGAGTTACTTGCATTACAACCGCACACACACGCAGACAAGAGACGCAGTATGCATGCAGTTGTTAAGGTAATTAGAACCCCTGGTGATCAATGTTGGTTATGTATTCACGTACAGTTGCTTTATTATTGCGATTATTTCCATTGCAAAACGATACGATACAAAGTCAAACTATACGATACGATATTTGCTGTTTACATTTAATTATTTTTAAATTTCGATACAGTTACTGTTACACCCCTACTCTCTACATATATGACTATTTGTTGACCAGGGTTCATGCTATTCACTCTGATCTTGCACTTTGTAAATCACTCTGGATTAAGAGTGCCTGGAAGAAATGTGGATCGCCCCAGAGCAGGAAAATGTGCTACAGACTGCAAATAAACAAAGTCAAAACACTACATAGGACGTGATTTCCTACGAAGTTCCAATATAGTCCAACTGTGTACATAAGTGGCGGTCCTGTGTTCTCACACTTGGCACAAAGAACTGTTCAACTCCTCCAATGACCTAAATGTCAGGGCCTCATGACTCTCTCTCCAAGGAATTGTGAGTCACAATGGATAAAACTTCCAGGCTGCTAAATACTTAATGTACAGGGATCATTGTCCCATTTCATGCACTTATGATGCAACTGTTCAACTTTAGTATACTAAAGTCAGCTCTTTCTTGAGTACTATCTGACAAAACAAATACTATTCACTAACATCAGCAACGTCTCTTAGCCATATTACGATATTAGCAACTTACTTGTGTATAGGCTTTAAATAAAAAAGCGGAAACTATATGCAATAGCTAATGTTGTTACTGTAATTCCAATGTAATGTTATATGTGCCTGCACGCGGCCATGCCTTTGAATTGGAACAATATGAGATACATAAGGGGAATTACAATGGCATCACAAGATAACTTCTAATAGCAAATGCTTGGGGACGTCACGTGTCACGATTAACAGTGCTGACATTCTTCAAGTGAACAGCAGCTAGTAGGACTGAGAGAGGACTCTCTCACCTGGGAAGTGAACCTGTATACAGTATGCCAAAGTTTGGTTTTAGTTTTTAGCTTGTGTTTTTAAATAGGCTCTGTTTTATGTAGCACTGCCAATAACTGAGGGGAAACGATATTTCATGTTCTTTTGTATGCAAGTACATAGGAAAATGACAAATAAAATGATTCTGATTCTGAGATAACATGGCGGTCCAGGCACCGAGGCGCTGCGTCATCGCCCATCTCACTCCCCGTTTCCAGTCCAACTATCAATAAAGGCAAATATATATATAAAAAATATAATATTAATATTACTATTAATTCTTAGTTATTCTTTAACGGTGCATATTGCCAGAGAATAACAGTTCTGACAGAGCCTTGTCTTTGACCTACGTAACAGTTTTTTCTTCTTTTTTCTTTGGTACTTCAGTGACCTGGAAGTCAGAAATTGTCTCCGTCACCCTGGGATTCACATTAATCAAACCCTACTGCTCTTCCCATGTGGGAGCTCATCTGAAACGCACTGCTGACCCCGTTCGGGGCCACATGACTCAGGACAAATGGTATAAAAGGAAAGACAAAATGAGACAGAGGGTGGGCTGGAGTCATGGAGGGAGAAGAGGGAAATGGAGCGCGTATGGAAATGAGAGCGCAAGACAGACTGAGTCACATCTAGTTCGCATCCATTCCACATTATGTGTGATGCATATATCATAGGCCGAGGTTTCATGTCCGGCTTACACAATATTGAAGTGTGTCGGTTTTTTAATGACAAAGGAGTACATAAATACACAGGAGTATAAGTAATAGTCAAATAAGTATGTAGTTTCTACACATGTATTGGCATTGACAAAAACATGGTTATGCTTAGTTTTATCCGAATATGTGCCATACCTTTGAATCGGAAACAATATGAGAGCACCCCTGGTGAATTGTGCAAACAAGTACAGAACTCGTGGGACTGCGGGTGAAGGGGATAGGCTACTAATGGCCAATAGAACGTTGTATGTTCTCACAAATCAGTTCATATTACTAAAGAATATTCCCAAATGATTGCTTGCAAACTCACCAGGTGTCAAAGGTACTTTATCATGTAAAACAAGAGTAAATAACAGTAAACAGTATTTGGATATGTTACAAAAAGGGCCTTAAATGAACCGTCTGCAGTTCCCCTTGAGTCTGGAGTGTAATCTGAGGAGCGTGTTTGTGATACTATCGTACTTCTCAGTTAACTCATTACAGATACAAAATAAAACTGCTTCCTGCTCAAAATGTATACCGGTATTCTTTTTTTCCCCCGTGATATACTTAGTGAAATCTTCAGTTTCAAGAACGCTCAAGTATACAGGTGACAGGTTTTTACATTGTTATGGTAAACAAAGGATGATTCTATTATCTAATCGAAAGGAGACTATCAGGCCATGTGTATCACTGATGTTATCCTGGTTGTGTATCATTACTACAGTAGCCTGTTCTGTCAACGTGCAGGATGTGTGGTCCCTTGCATGGTGCTTGTTTGCAGTCTGTGTGCAGATCTAGAACGTGCGCCAAGGATATGAACTGTACCAACACCACACATGATAAGAGGTAGTGTGTATGCATGTGTGTGTGTGTGTGTGTGTGTGTGTGTGTGTGTGCAGTATACTCCACTGAGTTTAAACCTGATCTAGGAGGGGTTCCATTCAGCCCAAAATGCAGTACAGTAGAGCTGTAATGTAGAGCTTGGGAAGTTATCAGATCAAAACTCGCGTTCCAGAATTGTTATCACTGCCCACTATCTCTAGGCAGACACTTGGACTGATACAGGTATATGGACACATACAGTAAAACTGAAATGCACGTTCTTGCATACAGGCAATAAAAGACGGATAGGACTTTTTCCCCCCCATTTTCATTTTTATGATGGGGGTCCATTTAAACTACAAACAAAGGCTCTTTTTGTCTCTTTTGAGATCTTTCAAAAGCTGAACTACCTACATGTACAGTACGTCTGTTCTGCCCAGGATAAAAAACTACAACAGTGAGCACAGTGGGGGGGAGCAGAGTTATAGTGTGAATGAACACACATTTACAGACCTTTCTGTGTTCAGTCATGTGGCCTTTGTACTAATCACAGGACTGATTCTGACCATTTCCTCTTTGGCGTCTGTTTAGAGGAGGGGAGGGAGAGAGAGGAAATGAGTCAATCATTCAAAACAAGAAAATACAGCACGTGCGCGCACACACACACACACACACACACACACACACACACACACACACACACACACACACACACACTTGAAAAGAAAAGGAAGAATTCTCTGGAATGATCACAAAAGAAAGGACCCCTTCCAAGGTGGAGACATTGGTTCATTCATACATAGGCCTACACCAGCCAGGGCCCCGAGGTCAGCTGTCCAGCTGCTCCTGACTGTGCCCAGTTCCAATTACGGGTCCAGAGGCGTCCACATGCTTTTTCAGTGGCCGGCCCCAAACTCTGGAACTGTCTGCCCCAATACATATCAAGTCTGCCCGCACCTTATAGAGACCTTTAAGTCTTTACTCAAAACCCATCTCTTCTCCCTGGCTTTCAATGATGTTTGACCTAATAAACCTGTGTAATATTTGTGTTGCTTTGATGTTGTTTTTTACTATGCTGTTTGTGTTGATTGTATGCTTGTTTCATGATCGTGTAGACAGCACTTTGGTTGATCTTTGTAAATGTGCTCTAGAAATAAAGTTGGATTTGATTTTACACTACAGTATCATGCGCTTAGTTTGTGTTCATGGACCGTGCCTAAGTTTAGCATGGCCAGCTACTGTACTATACATCTTAAAAAGTGAAGAGTAGAGCCCTCTGCTGGTCTGATGCAGCATCTGTATCTGTAAAACTGTACTGTAGTTCAGAAGTCTAAACTGTCCCTGAACCAGGCTGGAATGAGAACAGACCCGTTTGCTAGATGGCAGCAGAGTGAACAGATGCAGAACTTTGCAGGGTGATTAACTGCCAAATAAATGTTTTGCCTGCCAATCACAATAGACTGCACTTTTTACGGGGCAATGAACGAAATGTCTGTATCTGACGTCAACATCATCATGTTGATCAACGTCAACACGATGTCAGCCGTTTTGGACAATATCAGGGATCTCCATTTTTAGGTCGATCCCTTTGGCCTTTGAATCGCCTCCTTGTGTTGGTGTTGCTTGGCCAATCAGGGATTGGCTGTGTGTGTTTATGTAAAAAATTAAATAAGACGTATGTGGATGACGTAAACCAATTTAAGTTTATACTATTAACTATATATGTCAGTTGTTTCAATAACTTGATTGGGGGCTGCTTACAGCGCAGTAGTTGACGGCGGAGAGCCGGGGCACCAAAGAGAATGTAAGTTGACAAGAGTCAGAGATAAGTTGCGCGCTCTGCTCGCGCACAAGTTGGCAGCTTGACAGAGTGCATTTCTAGTTCAGTCTGTGAATACTCACTCAAGACACACACACTCACTAGTCTCTCGTCTCACACACCCTAGTGACTAGGACCTAGTCAGACCTGCCAGAGAGAGTCTACCCAAGTGGGCTTTCTCTCTCTCAACTAGCTTCCACACATTCAAGCCTTATCTTTCACTTCAAAATCTTGTCTCTCTTGTGCACACATACATACACTCTGAGAAAGGCAAACAAAGTTCTGTCTGTAGAATACAGCGAATAGGGCTAAGATTGCTAGGCCTTGTTCTTTGAAGCAAGCCATTTCCCACACACACACACACACACACACACACACACACACACACACACACACACACACACACACACACACACACCCTATTGTGGGCTTACAAACACAGGTCTGTCTAAACTTTCTAACAGACTTTCTCGGAACGGACCCTCAGTGTGGTCCTGCTATTGTTGATAGCCCCGATTAGATTGTTATGAGCCCCTCTTTCACCACCACTCTCTCACGCAGACAGAGTCGACATTCTACCAGACCCCATGTATGGATCACACACACACACACACCAACACACGTTAGGCCCTGTTCTCTAGGTCATTGAGACCTGATAAGATCAAGGTGGTTCCGTCATTTGCTGTGAAACCCGACACCTGTGTCACTATGGCAACGTTCCGGCAGTCCCCGTGCACTGACAAGAGCTCAGCCCGATTGGCTTGACAGTTGTGTATCCGCAAGCTGGTTGGATCCGAGCACACCTGCACTAGGTACATTTATAGAATTGTATTCCTTTGACATGGATAGACACATCATTCAGTCTAAGAGGTGTTCAGAGGAACTGTCAAATTCCTTAAAAAGAATGGGTAGAATGTAAACCCTTACCCGACAGCAATCCTCTGATCCGAAAAGATCTCCCCCTGAAGTAGGCTCTGAACCTCCGTGCCAACATCCTCCTTCACCATGGCATAGAGGGACCCCAAGCTGCTCCAAGTGGGGTTTTCAGAGTGGACAGCCTGTACCACATTGGGGTGATCAGTCATACAAATAGCATTTCACCCACATCTTAAAACCTATTGTAAACTTGTCATGCGACTACAATACAGCAGTGCCGTTCTGAATGCTACTTTGATAAGGCAGGGAATTGAGCCTGTGATTTTCTAGTAACCATAGGACAAGCTGTGGACACTGGACTGTTTTTCTCCCATCCGTTTTTTAAACAATAATTTGACCATGCGAGTTACAAAAAAACCAAAAAACAGACTTGGGAGTATTATACATCCAGAGAACATTTTATTAATTCAGTTTTTAAAACAAAGACAAAGCCTCATTTGTCGTAATACAGCAATGGCATCCGAGGCTTCCGCATTTGGTTTTTTTTTCTTCCTGTGCAGGTCTGAGAGCGTCGTGGGGGAAAAGTGACGTGCGAGACAGGCGAACAGAACACTTCAATGCACCCAAGAGAGAGGCAGAGAGAAAGAAAGAAAGCCAGTAGAGAACAGCAGGGCCATACGACAAACCACCACTGAAAAAGAGGGAGGTACTTTGTGTCGGCCTTATAACGTTTTTTTTTTTTTCTTCGTTTTTTTTCCTTCGACACCAGGCGCATTTAGGCCCTTACATACAGTATGTCATATGAAACTATTGGCTTGACCTGCAATGATTAAGGAGTGCTGGGTCAGGTTGTATTGTCGTACAATCCGGCTGAGGAGGAACGTGTAGAGTTGTCGTTTTTTTGGTACTGTAAACTGGAAGTGGTACATTAAAAATACATAAGTTATAAATATGTGTAATTCAAGAAATAAAAAGACATGCAAATATAAATATGCCGAAAACAGGCTCTTCTTCTCTTCTTCACTTGTGTTCTAGGAAGTGGGGAGGCTCTCAGAACTCACAGGAAATGACTAGGAAAATGGTTAAAGCTGATGTTCCCTGCTTTCTGACTGCTTGGTGTTCCAATGTTTACTGGGTTGGCAGGTTAGATGATTGGCTGTTGAGAAAGCGCGTGCATGCGAGCACGCAGGACTTCTGTGTCTCCAGAACATAGCATCTTCTGGTAGACAAATGAGCGAGAGAGCGAACGAGGTGATGTGTTCATGGAAAGAGGGAAAAGTAAGGTGTGTGTGTGTGTGTGTGTGGTAGAGACAGAAATAGAGAGGGAGGGAGACGTCTCGTTCTACCGTCTCATTGTACATGTTGTCGAGAAAGAAAAAAAAGCAAAGGACAAATGAAAGAATAGTAGTGGGGCGCAGGAAAGTAGGGAATGAGCTACCCCTCTGTTTTAGCCACACACTCCTGGGATGAAGGGAGGAGGGTAGAGGAGAGAACGAAAGAACAAAGAAAGAGGCGAGGAAAAAAAGGAAGAGGAAATAAAGAAAAATAAGCCACAGATACCAGACAAATGTGGCGGACGTGGGGAAAATACTCTCTGCATCCAGTATCATATCAAGGGGAGAGAGGGATGAAAGGACAAAAAAAAACCCAAAAAAGAAATTGACAATGGCGTAAAAGGAGAAAGGGAAAGGAGGGATGGTGTGTGTGTGTGTGTGTATGTATGTGTGTGTATGTATGTGTGTGTGTGTGTGTGTGTGTGTGGGGGGGTTATTTGTGTGATCTCAGAGTCCTGCGTCATTGTAGGTTGGAGTGGACACCTTCAGGATGCTCTGAGCGTTTTCCTCCAGCAGGGGACGCCACTTCACCTCCCCTGTCAAGAGCAGGTCTTCTCCGTCAAACGCATCAATGTACTGCATCTGCACACACACAACACAACCATTTCCATTCACATGTATGAAATAATTTCGTAGTGCATCGATGTTACTTCAATCTCAAGAGACTCCAGTAACAAGGACGTCAATTTGTGACAATACAATTGGAAGTAATGTTCAGAAAAAAACGGTTCACATTAAAAACAAATAAAAAACCATAACATTAAAAGCAAAATAGCCAGTTGAGTTGAATTCCATGTCAGTTCATCAAGGGCTTTTCTCAATGAAGGACAAAAGGATGGCAATGGCAAGATACTGTAAGTGAAGTGAGCCTGTTGACATGAACACCATCAATTCTGTATTTCTATCAAGTGCTCCACTTGTGAAGACACGATTACACTGTCCCCGTTTACCACACACACACACACACACACACACACACACACACACACACACACGATGTGATGTTTCTACGATTGTGTTTCTATCACAAATTACTGAAATGCCTTTACTCCTGTCATTAAGTCTCACCTAAGCTAATTTATCGTAATTTATACTATTTGCGTCCTCCTGCCATGCACTGGAACTAGCACGTCTAAAAATTCACAATGCGTTGCAGTGTGCATTCTTGTGAGCTTGTTCTACCACATTTAATGAAACTAACGGAAAAGCAATGACGTCATCTTTAATCTGCTTATCCTTAGAAAGTGGGAAAGGTTCCCAATTTAAAAGAGCATGCACGCAAAGGCATACAGTACATGCACACACACACACAAATATAATTACACAGGCATAAGCACAGGTGCCCTCAGACACAGATACACAAACAAACGGTCTACAGAAAAGCAGACGAGACACAAAAAGTGCAGGGATTAAATATCAGTTCAGTTCCTTGAAACAAAGAATAATCACCAGAGGTAATGTAACACAAACACACTGAAATAGAACTGGTAAACATACACACGGATCCAAGTACAGATACTTATACTGGAAGTACAGTACACAAACAAGAGTGCAAACGGACACACGCAAATCAAATATGTCAACATGTGCAGGCACAAGGCAACCAAGGTGAATGCATGCGTATGCACATGCACACACATGCATGAGGATGGCAGAAACGTGCATACAGTCTTAAGGGAGGAAGTAATTGTGCTTCAAAGATGTAAACTAGACACACGGCAATATGTGCGTACCTGTTTGCGTACGTACTCCACCATGAGCTCCAGCTGTTTGGGGTCTTCACACTGACGGTTGAACAGGTTTCTCCACAGAGCTGCAGCTAACACGCAGTCGTCCGATAAGATTCCCTGAACGCACAAACACACACATTAACACACAAACAGTGGAACACAGTAGGCAGCATACAAAACAATTGGGGCTAGTGTCTGGTGTCAGTATATGCACTTACGGTACCACTCTCATAACTCTCCAAAATACATAACTCTCCAAACTACTCCTGATTAGCAGTACTGTGAGCAACCCCCATGTACATTTTTACACTCCATGATTGAACGTGTGTGCGTGCGCACATGCACGCGTGTGTGTGTGTGTGTGTGTGTGTGTGTGTGTGTGTGTGTGTGTGTGTGTGTGTGTGTGTGTCAATGTCTTACCTCATCATATCCAAATATAGCTGCATAGAAGGTCTCCGTCATTGCCTTCATTGCCTCCTTTCTATGGATGGCATCAATCTGTTTGCGAGCAGAGACAGAGATTAAGATGGAGGGAGAAAGAATAGCCTGGCCATTCAAAAACTCAGCAGACACATTGACATGGCAGTCCAGCACAGGCTCCCAACGTTCAAACTCCAGTGGTTCTCAAAGCAGGGTCCGGGCCGGACCGATCATTCTAAACTTTATGCATATTTTATACTGTACGTTGGCTATTTAAAAAAAAAAATTGCAGATATATACACAAGCTCACAGTTCTGCTATTTCTGAACATTTAAATCTTGAAAGTATTAAGAATTGTTTTTACTCCCCTGGCACAAAAATCTTTCATATGGGGGTCCGTGGATCGATATTTTTCCAACAGTTTCAGTAAAGGATGGGTACTACGGTACCCATCCATACTATAGTAGAACAATATGTTCAATATGTCATATCTCAGTCTCCCCCTGGCCTGCGCACAGAGATGTACAGTATAGGCATTGTGTGACTGACTTGTTTATGGGGGTGGAACGCGTACTATCCAGTAGAGGCATGAGACACGAGACACTGAAAAAACGTGCTTACACAACAGGTTAAAGTCTACTCTGTGCCATGACCAACAGGTGTACTCGTACGTTATAGCGGTCATGTCTTATGGAAGGGTGGACAGTAGGGCCACAAATATAGATTTTTTGCTTAGCGATTACTTTTTGCTGGCGTTTCTTTTTTTTTTACCAATATTTAATGTAAATCCTGCCACAGCTCAGTGGCCTTGGGATCGAGAAGTCGAGGTTCAATCCCCTGGCCCTCGGTCAGCATCAAGGGTTGGTTTGGGAGTAAGGGATGATTCATACTCCTATTTATTGCCAAAAAGAAAGTCTCCCTAATGGCTAGCGCTGAAGTCGCATGTAAATATTGGAGGTGCCCCGACATGAATATGTTTTGTAGCCGGTAAATTTACTTCGCACCGCGGATACATATCTGACTGACACTCGCTGTGCCAGGGGGTGACAGATAAACTAACAAGACAGCGTATGTGGCGAAAAATACATGGTCAATTTAACTATTAGCAGAAATGAAATAATGCTTATGAGCCGCCTTTTATGATATTTTCAGGAAAGGGAAACCCCACCAAACTACGTCCATTTGTCTTCCAATAGTTCAGTTACCCAATCAGCAACAGGAACTTTTCTCCTAAAGCCTGAACTAAGGGAACCAAACACTCTCCATCTGTGACGTCATCGTGACACAAAAAGTGGAGCCGTTCCACCGCACCTTTTAATGGGGAACCCAACTTGGAGAACTATATAATGTTTATTTTAACTTTTACACCCAAATGACCTTTATTTCATAATTGTGCAGCGCGAGACCAGCATGTGTAGCCAAAAATCCCTGGAAAGTAACCCTGGCAGCTGTCACGGGCTCCACGACGCTTTGGGCCCAGTTAATCATTTTGAATAGAACAGCTGCAGTGACACAGACATAGATGACTCAAAAGGAAACGCATACAAAAGGAGGGCGATTACTGTAAAGAGTGCATTTCTCAAAGATAAATCCCATTTCTAGTGGCAACCACAAGGTTGGTTTATCAATAGATCTATAGGGGGTGCATACTTAGTTTAGACTAGTCATTGGTTAGACATGGGTTAAGGTTAGGTTTAGGTGTGCTGCCCTGTGGGAGGTTAGGTTTATGGTGAGGGTTTGAGATAGGTGGTAGTTGTAGGACTAATGACTGGTCATAGTAGAACATACCCAGTACCCAGTATGTAGTAGTAGTGTTTATGTCAGTAATTCTCAACCTGTTTCGTTTCATTTAATTTTAAAGGACCTCCACTTTGATATTTAGTCCACAGACATTTGTTAAACATTTTCTATCTCCCCCGGAAACCAATCTACTGTATACTGTAAGTGTAAACTCATCAGTGCGAGTTACCTCAGAGTTACAGACCTGTAAAGGTCCATTTGGATCCTTGGTGGCCCTCGGACACGGCTTTGAGAACCAGCGGTTTATGCAATCAATCAAGCCTCAACATACTCAAACTGTGGGTCAAGAATGGGAGCCAAACTTTGTGGATTCAGCAGCGGTACTGGACATGTATACTGCATTGTCTTAGCCCTTAAACAGCCTTAAGTTCCACCAACTATTGCTACAAAATTGGAAGCACACATTTATGAAGAATGTCAATGTAGATGTCGCATTAAAACTCTTTCCTCGCCACAGCCCCATCTAGTGGTTTGTCACAGAACGTGAAACGGTCCCTCAAGGTCGAGGTGTGGTTGTAACAACCACACATTGTTGCAACATACTGTATACCGCTATACAAAATGGAATGAATGATCTTTTAACGTGATGGCGTCGATGCATTGAGACCTTGTAGATGTGCCATTTTCACTATTACTGATGTTTATGAATACTTATGGTACTTTTGAATACTGGCATATTTTTTAAAGCGAGTACTCTGGTACTTTAACTCAATTACAAACTTGACTAAGGAACGTTCACTTTATAATATTTGATCTACCGGTAGACATAGATACTTTGACTAAAGTACTAGGTGTGAGTAGCCTACTTGTCCACCAGTCCACCACTGCATTTATTCATTATTTCATTTAAATATGTCTAGGTCTTATTTCTAAACCTGTAAAGTCCTGAGAGTGATATGCATTGGTAAAATACCGGCCACTGTAGCCACTGGATGAAATATGTAACGCTGAGCAGTATGTGATGTAAGGTAGCTAACAAACTCCTGATTTATATAGACACATTCAGAGACGGGTCCCCTGGTCACAGCCAACGTATTTCCCGTAGGCAAGATATCTGCGGGGTACCCAGTCGGCTCTTCTACTACATTGAATGGGAAAGTGACTGATGTCCATGTCCCATGGATAAAACATACATGTAATACTAAGCACACAAATGCATACGAAATGCGAGCACAGACACGAGTCCAAGCAGACAGGCTGCGTTCACACGGGCAGATGCAAAAGATGCAAAGATCACAGCACAATTTGTCTCGTTGTAAAATCTGTTGCTCACACGGTCGTGACATCATCAAGCATGCAGCGTGCCACTTTAGTGACGCGTCACTGCAGCTGCAGTTGTAGCTTTGGATCTTGAAGTCGAATCCAGCTCAGGTTCCATTTGTAGCTTTTGCAGCAGCTACAAACGTTGGACACACCTTTGCATCTTCATGTCGCTGGCTTCAATTGACAATGAACGGTATCTTTGCATCTGCCTGTGTGAACGCAGCGACACACTAGGAGGTTGACAACACATTACCCCCATGATCTTGCTCCTCTGCTCCACGTCCTCCCACATGGAGTGAACGATGTAACGACACATGTACTTCCCTGCTCGGCCTTCCTGCCGCATCCTCACCAAACACATCCTGACGGGACAGATCAGAGACAATGGTTGACAAGACAAAAGACAAAGAAAGACAGGGTGGACACATACTGTGAGGGACAGCGGTTCTAGAACCTTTTAGCTCAAGACCCAAAAAATAAATTAAGACGATTGCCCTGGACGCAAACTGGTGAAAATAGCAGATCTCGCTGAGCGATTGTAGATCGGCTTGTAGATCAGCTTTTTTTTTTTTACTTTTGGGAATGTTTTTTGATTTTTTTTTTTTTTTAAGTCACTGAGCCTACACACATTTTTACCAATGAATTTTCAAATCTTTTCCATCATCATACTATTTTATATATAATATATTACTACATTATTGAATCACCGCTATATAGTGACATCATTGATGTCATAACTAAACCCTATACGTAGTTCTGTCAGGTTCTCCTCGAGACTGTGGAACCATTGGTGCACTTGCCCAAATGTTCTAAACTGAACATGGTGGAACTCTTTTTATTGCATTTATTTATTTTTCTATTATTTTTATTTATGATGTTGTATTGTGATATGGATTCCTTCATTCAATAGCAAGTAATAAAAACAATAATGCATATCATAAAGTGTGAGCACATTTTCTGTAACTTTTGGTTCTTGTTTCAACTCACCATACATGTAGCTGTGCCACCAGGAACCAAGAGTTGAGCGTGTCTGGGAGGGTGCATCCTAGAAACACAGACACAGACACACACACACACACACACACACACACACACACACACACACACACTTGAGCAAATGCAGCAGAACCATAGATATGCTGCCCATTTTGTTACTGACTAGGCGAGTAGGCGCCACATTGTGTCAGATTTAGAGTTGTCCCAATACCATTTTTTTCAGACAGAGTACGAGTACTTAATTTTCAGTACTCGCCGATACAGAGTACCGATACGAGTACTTTTTATATTTGTTGAGTAACACTTATTCCCCCCCCCCCCTTATCCTCTAGCCAAACAGCAGATCCCTTTGAAAAGTCTGTGTCTGTGCATCGAATTTTAATTTCTAACATAATTTTCTTATCTTTAATATCACAATCCAAACGTTCGCAGACAGAACGGGTTGAATCATAATCTCTGCCTCGCAGCCGTTCTGGCCTGGCAGAGATATAATCTCATACATACAGTATTAACTACTCCTATGGAGTGCAGAACAATGTTTTGATGAGCAGGAGTAAGGAGAACAGAGAAAAGAGACACCATACACATCTCTAAATGCACAGCCAAGTTCGGCATCTGTAAATTCGTTAAACTCGCTTAATAATCGGTGTAGGCAGAAACTACTGGTGATATAACACGACGACTCTATCGCCAATCGGAAACCGTGCCTAAATACCACGGGCCACTTACCCAAAGCTGAGAATAATGCATGTTGAGGAACAAGAGAAGCGAGAGAAAGCAATGAAAAATATATAAAAAAAGAGAGAGAAATGGAAAAACAGATGCATGCAGCATGTGTGTGTGTGTGTGTGTGGGGCAGTAAAACCTTGTATAAATGTGTCAGACGGGTGGTGACAATGTCCCTGTGGCCATCATATTTGTTTGGATCGGTCCCATTACCAACACGGCACTGTGTAGCTGGACCAGTACATAACAAGTACTGAACTCTCTCTCTCTCTGTGTGTGTGTGTGTGTGTGTGTGTGTGTGTGTGTGTGTGTGTGTGTGTGTCCTAAATGGACCCTGGAGTAGAGGGTAGCATTGGTCCAAAACAATTGGACCGAAACAGACCCCTGGATAATTGGACTGGTCGGAGTGGCCCTGTGGAAGAATACTAAATTACTGGACCCGGTCCAATACTGACCCATGGATAACTGGACCCAGTCTAAAGCAGGACAGAAGAAAACTGGACCCGGTCCGACCTGGTTTCTAGACCCGTACTCTAGTCTAGACCCAACGGAAAGAGTTAAGTTCATATACAGGAGTGACGCTCGGCTCTGTGTTGTAGACGAGACAACCAAAGAACATTTTCGCTAGGAGGTGGTCCGACCAATCGGCCAGCGATTTAAATATCTGCGATTTTCACTCCAAGTGACTCAAATCGGTGTTCTGCATATTACCCCGATCCGGAGAAACTGATATTTTGTGACCGAGCTGCACCATTTAAAGATGGCGATTTCTTTTCACCCCAAAACATGATCATCAGGTCACTAAAGCACCTAGAGATTTCTGCCCCCATCCACCGAACATCCCTCTACACTTACTTTCAAAGAAGTCATCATAATTGATTCTCTCTACGCAGCATGTGTACATCCGCAAGGCAGCAATCTTGATTTTCTGTTGAGATACAAAAGGGGACAGAGAAAAAACAAATATCATTAGCAAAACAACTATTCAAAGAAGTGTGTCCAGCTAAGGACAAACACTCTGCCACGTACATATTTTATTAAAACAGGTTCGTATTCTACACAGATTGTCTGTACATAAAGTACAATACTGTACCATATGTACCACTGAGGTACATACAGTACTATATGTCTATATGGCTGTGAAACACGGAAATGCTCAGTGAAGTCAAACCTGGTTGTCAGTTAGCATCCTTGGCCTATAACTAGTAACTACCAACTACATCTCCCATCAGTATTGATGGAGGTATTTGGCCAAAATGCTTCGGACAAGTTGAAAGCATGCAATGTATTGCGTTGCATTTCTGAAGGCATGCATTGTTATTTGTGCATAATAGTGTCGAAGCACTACCACAACTGGTGTGCCAGAAAAAAGAAGAAGGGATAAACTCCTTCTCAATTAGTGCGGCTCGATATTTGATTTTGCCCAGTCCAATTTTGAAATCACATCACAGTTGCCAAATAAGCATGCTGGATTTGAAAATTAGGCCCATGTTTTAGTCATTCAACACCAGCTGTAGGCCTACTGACTGTGTCAGAACTTCCGAAAATATAAATTGAGCTGCTGATAAACATTAACTGCTCTCAAAACTAAAGACCTTTGTCTTGTTTCGTTTCTTCGGAATATGTCCTGGAGCAGTGGTTCCCAATCTGGGGGGGGGGGGGGGGGTGCCTCATCTGTTTTGAGGCTGTAAAAATAAGATTTGAAACATTTTGCACAAAAAACGAATGCTTTCCAGACATTTTTCCTTTTCTTCTCCCCCCCCCGCCCCCATTTTAGTAGTTCAATTCCGAGTTTTCCAGTGGGCCCAGTGTTGTCCAATGTCACTTGCTGACTTGCCTACATAATGGAAATACAAAACAAATAGGACCCTGGCCAGACTCGGTAGCAAAGTGAGAAAAAGACAAACATAACATTAGCTCAGTGTTTCCCCTACTAAATATGCATTATTGTGTGGCGGGCCACCACACAATCATGACCAGCCCACCACAGTATGATTTTTAGTTGGCAGCCCGAAAATAGGCCGCAGAAGAAAATCACAAATATTCAGTGCGGAGTGGACGGGTCCGACGCATGCACGAGTGCTGCACGAGCGTGCATGTGTGAACGCACTGGGTAGGGGAAACTGAGGCTGGATTCCAGGCTACCTGGAGGCCATGAATAAAAGAAATACGTAACTGCAATACATCTCAAGGGATGGATTGCCTCCATCATCATTATTGCCCAAAGATAAAAGGGCTGGGAAGGGGACCACTATCCTACGGTTTGAGCAAGTGGTATTTTAAATGGTGCAATTCCCTTAAACACCACCCCCTTCCACTCATACTATCTGTCTGTGTGATCCGATCTTTCCCAGTGTCCCCTCTAGTGGCAAATTAGCCTTTGCTTGCTTGTTGTTCTGCTCCAATGCTTGTGCAAGTTGCTCACATGTGACGGAGGCCGAAGGGCTTGGCACTGTGGCGAGCGCGGCTTTGGACCGTCTAAGAGGAGGTCTAAGAACAGAGGTATGTGGAGCCTAGGCTCTTTGGACGGGCAAATTGATCTGCAATCTGGGCAAATTGATCTGCAATCGGCGTGACTTCACATCCTTTTACAGCGCTTATATTACGGTTCCTGTTTTTCCTCTCAAATACGGTACACTATTTCCCCCCCCATTGCCTCCGTCTCTCATCCTCCCCCAAGCCTGTGATAGCGTCTGTCAATTATAGCTTTCACACCTCAGAATGTATGCATGTATGGATTAATTTGGTTATGAACCGAATGCATCTGTGTTCATGTCTGTCCAGATCCCGTTACAACACACACAAGAACACATTATTCATGATTTCGGCACCAACATTCAATATCAACATTTTTGCACATCAAAACATTTCATCAGTGAGAAAGACTGCCGTCACTGAAATGATATACTTCGTTGACCAGGGTCCCCCACCAGGGGTCTAGACTTTGTCCACTACTTTCTTTTCCCTCGTGACCAACATCTCATCAAACATACTGTAGCAGACATACAGTTCCCAAAGCGTCACATTTCAATGAGTCATGAGATTGTACTTTATGTGGTATTTTTGCAGAATGTTTGCCTATTTTTGCAGAATGTCCATCTTTTATAATGTAATGACATGCCAGAATATGGACGCTGGGGTTCATGTGGTTAAATAAATTGTGTTCCTAATTTTCAAAACTGTGTATTATTTGAAGCAGCTTTTCTGTGGGCTGCAGTGCAATCGGAATTCATTCATTTTAATGGAGCAATGACAGTTCACACATACAGTGAATTTGTATCCATTGTGGGAACACATATGTTCAATTTCTTTCTAAAGTGTTTATTTCAATGAAGAGTAGAAAGGTTTTCAACAGGACAAAGACACAATAAGACTGAACAATAAGGTTTTCAACAAGACAATGAAACAACAAGTCTGAACGATAAAGCTTTCAACAAGACAATATAACAATAAGTCGGAGCAACAAGGTTTTCAACACGACAATAGGTCAATAACAATCACAGTCAAAACAATAGAATAACTTCTTGTGGGTTCAAATGAACCCTTATCCCTAAACTTATTTGACATTTTTTACTATTTTGCTGCTGTACTTTATACCTCATACTACAGCAGCCTTGTGTTCATACAACAGAAAGATTGGGTATTGGTTATATTAAGACTGACGTTATGTATCTTTCAGGACCTTTCACTGCTTCGTCTCAACCATTACTCTATGGCTCTGGTCTCAGTCACACCGCGGTGTATTTTTTGACATTCGGTTTCTCTCCAAAGTTGAATGTTGCCACCACTGTTGGAGCAGCCATAAACTACACAGGTTCATCCCAATGTTCTGGGCATCTTTGTAAAGTTAGTGTTAGTAAAAAGCAGGTAAAAGAGTAACGTTTGAGCAGACTAATATCAGTCACTCTCCCATTCAATGTAGTAGAAGAGGCGACTCTTTACACCGGAGATATGTCGTCTCTGCCTACAGGAAATACGTCTATAGTCATGTGCTCAAGTATTTCATATTCCATCCTAATTGGCTAACATTGGCTTTCGAAGTTTGCAGGATTGGCCCATTTTGAACAAAAAGCCTCAAATCATGAACGCAGCGTACAATTTACGTGAAATCTTTCACAGACTGTCCTACAAGGCTGGGAATATATCCCACCCTTTTCACATTGGCCTGTTATAGCGCCCCCAACAGGTGGACTTTTGCAAAACACATTTTTGGATCAAAATGCCTCAAATCATCCAATTGCCATCAAAGGCGTAACAAATGGCACCCTTTTCACATTGGCCTATAATAGTGCCACCAGGAGGCCACAACCTGAGCTGGAAGGGAAATCTCAACCTATTGTATCTATAACGAGCATAACACGAAAAGAAAAGAAATCAAAGCTGATTAGTTTCAAACAATGGCCACTATTTTCCCAGTTACAATTGAGAGTTTAGTGAACATTAGTGAACCTAAAAAGGAACAGCCGTCTCGTCTCCACTCTCCAGTGGTATTAAAATAACAAAAGATCACACCAGGACAACTATGTTGTTCACACAAGTGAATTAAATTATATGTCTAGGAGGAACATTTAATTTAGGTGGCATATGCAGCAGATGCATATTAGTACGTGTGTGACTGTCTGTTTGGGTGGATGCATTCCTGGCCGACTGACCATAAGTCCCTTGCCCCACAAGGGATCTGGAACCCCTGACCAGCATTGCCCCAAACATTTAAAATGGGTGTACGTACATAGCGTTTGTCTATCTGACCTATTTCTACTACATAATGATGATACATGTTCCTTATCTGCCAACTCTATATGTAACCAATGCACATTTGGAACACCTGTCCTCTTTTACACAGAGTCACACACAGACACACAGTCACACAGAGCCCGTCGACTCTAGCCTATATTCATTCCTATATGACCTTTGTTCTAAATTCTTGCTTCATACTGACATGGGCCCATGGCCAAAAGGTCTGGGGGCTTCATTTAACCAAGCAGTGCTCAAGCACAACACAGCTTGGTCTCATGTAGCCCATACAGACAATATGGAAACAATGTACAGTACTACTACTGTAAGTCAGCAACAATGAAAACAGACAAAATATGAATATTTTCCTCAAAGATATACGGACCATATTAGAAGCTATATCATTGCATCTCTGGCAGTATCAGGTGCAGCATCTAAAATAATGTGATTTACTGAGTTGATTTACTGAGAAAAGGTACATTTTTTTACTAGTATGGTCCATTAAAAAATATATTTCTAAGAAAGTATTGTGACGGAAATGTCAGATGTCTCTGAAAGTGCAGTTTAATAACAAAATATTAACCTGGAGTAGCAAATGTAAAAAAGGGGTTGGGAAAACGAGCAGGTTATTACCCAATCCATCTAATTTCAGCTGCATATCTGGGTCCATTTTGAACCATGTTCCTCTGTACTTTTTAAGTACATAACACCTTCTCTCAGTCGCTCCCTCCCTGACTCCCTCGCCTATCTATCATATTTTATTGTCCTGTGAAGCCAGCCGATGGCCGCTTGGCTTAAGCTCCACGCTTCCTCCCTCCCTAGGCATCCTGCCTCCCCTCCCAATAATTCACTTTCTCCCACTCCACCATCCATCACTCACCCATTTGTTGTATTTGAGGGGTCCTGTGAAGCCTATGGCCTCGATGAGTTTAGTGAAGGCTCCCACCTCCTCTTCCGAGTGCTGGGGTGAATCCTTCACATTAAAGAGCTGGGGGAGAGATACAGATAAAGAATATGGATCTTAAATATAGTTAAGACTGGGATATCAACTCTTCTGGCAGCTTTCGGATCCAGAACAATGGCGGATATGATTATAGTCCCTTTTAACCTAAAATAATTCCCTTGGAAACCAGGGACGTCATAGTCATAAACCAAAGAAACTGTACAAATCAAATGCAAGTTTCTCCATGTATTTCTTGGTACGTTTTGTTTGGTATGTCTATGTTTTATTCTAACTCATAGCGACTGGCGGGACTAGGCTACTTGATTTGGCATTCACGTGGGGGAACAAAAACATTGCGGTGACCAACCGGATACATACATACTTATATTAGTTGGGGAATTTGTGGCCTAGACCGGATCACACTAGTTAGTCGGGAATGAAAACCAGACTTTCTTCCTCGCAGAAAGCCCACAAGACGCGAGGTTATTGTACCATTATATAGTAAATACATACTTTGTTAAGATGTTTATGTGATCACGCTGACAAACCGAATGATAGAGAGATCATGTTGATCCGTCTGGATTTGGATTCTTTGACAACACTGTTCTCAATACTCATGGAAACAAAGCAAAGCAAAGAGTCCGATGGGGGGAAAGGGGGAGTTTGAGTACAGTAGAGGGGAAGAGAGTTAGAGAGAGAGAGAGAGAGAGAGAGAGAGAGAGAGAGAGAGAGAAAGGAGAGGGAGGAGGGTAATGTAGGGAAGGGGAGGGTGCATGATGGGCGAAGAAAAACAAAGAGGGGGGGCAAAAAGATGAGTTTAATAGGAGAGGGCGTGAAGAGAGGGCGCGTGAGAACAGCCTTGATAAAGATGTCCAGATGTCACAGACTGCAGAGAGGCCTCACAAAGTGAAAACAAGCCGAGGGACATGTTGCTCCTAAAATAGGTTCTATGCTCTGTGTTGTATCACATCAACAGCACAGAACACATCCAGCTTCACACACACACACACACACACCTATCATGGAGAGGACAAATATAAGTGACAAGACATTACTTCAAAACAGCAGGCTAATCATTATGCTAATTTATATATTAATCCAACTGCGTCACTCGCACAAAAACAGATGATATACATTCTCACGATGTGCTGCTTGTACAGCAGGTCAACTCATTTTGGCAAGCAACATTGTTGGATTCACTCGCGGGGAGGTGTTTTCTCCAGGGACACAAAACACGATTCCATTTCGGGAGTAAGAAGTGTGTGTAAAGTATTAAATTCGGAAGTGGATACTGAACTGTACAATTCAATAGAAAACGGAGAACTATTGGTTCCCTAAGTTTGTTCACCTCCTGTGGTTATACTCTTGCATAAGGAAGGGCGTGAAAAATCAACTAGTCCTAGTTTCTTTTTTTTCTCCTTTGGTGTGGCCAGCACCTCTCCAATATGTAGCAGGCTTGCATCCTGCCAACTTCTTTTAAAAGGAACCCTGGCTAATAAGACAAATATGCCTAAAAACATCATACCATCTACAACTAAAATAAATAAATAAAAAACCCTTAAACATGTTATTTCTTTCATAAAAAGATAATCTTTCACTCAATAGGGACTGCTCCTGTCGCAAGTTGATGATGTCATTATGTCCATGTGTGGTCGAGCCCTATGGAATGTATGGAATGAACGTGCTAATACAAATAACGTAATACTTCCTAAAGTTAATATGAGCATCAAAGCAACATTTTAAATACTTTTTATTAGCACGTGCAATCGTGCATTCCATATATTCCAAATTGCTGGACACATAGATAATAAGAAAAAGAGAATATTGAAGGTGTTTTTATTTCTTTATTTTAGTTGTAGAGGGTTAGTGTAGACTCTACACTAACCCTCTACAACTAAAATAAAGAAATATGCCTTAAAACATTACCCTCTACACTGTAGAGGGTAATGTTTTAAGGCATATTTGTCTCATTAGCCAGGGATCCTTTTAAGAAATAGCTTTCATTGTTTGATGGATTAAATCATGTTGACTTGACAATTATCTTTACTAATCGGCCATTGGGGCTGAGAATTAAAAAAAGAAATGCCCATCCCTACTCTTGAAGGGTGGAAGCAAAACAGCGGGGACTGACTCATCACGATGAGTGATCAAGGTGTGTTTCATTTATACAATGCTATACAATTCAAAATCAAATCAATTCTCATTCAAATGTATGTTATCGTGAACTGCAAAGTTGGAAAACTATTATCGGGATACAGTGTTGGGAGGAATGACCATTGTTACAGTGCTGTTCCCCCTGGATGAAAAAGGTGAGGTCTCCAGCTGATTCACTGTCTTCTCATGATAGCCATATTCAGCCATATTCAGAGTCAGACATTCTGAGAGGTGTACGTAGTTCCACATGAGCAACCAACCTAATCATGTTTTGACTAGGGATGTGCCGATGAGACATTTTGGCCGATATCGATATCCGATATAATTCATTGCCGTTATGGCTAACTGTCTAAGCATAACATGCCAAAAGGTTTACAATTGTCAGACATCAATGTGTGCATTTGAATTGAGAAGCTTTTGATCTTCTGTGCAATATTTGTGTGGGAATGTTATGACAGACAGCATGATTCAGTCCCAACAAGATTGTGCATGACTGTGTGTGTGTGTGTGTGTGTGTGTGTGTGTGTGTGTACGCCCGCCTCTTTACCTGTGCGGTTCTGTGCAGTGTCCGACATGGCGTCAGGGAGGGGGAGGAGGTTCTGGCCAGCTGACAGGCCACTAATGTTCTGGCCAAACAGGCCTCTTGCTGTAATACCTGCATAGATTAGAATACAGACAGACAGATAGATCTGAGCGAAGGAAGCAAAGGCAGGTGGCAGTGGAATTGTTCCGAGGTACTATTACTGTAGGTAGCAGTATCGGGAAAAGCAGCCGATACTGCCTAAAATACTGGTATCGGGTTCGGTATGGGCGAGTACTACTGATTGAGTATGCCAGTCTATGCCATTACGATTACGATACCACATAATGTATCGCATGACTATGTGTCATTTACAGTAATCATTTTTTAAATGTTCCAGGTGCACTCCTCAAAGCGATTTAATTTCAAGGACCACCATAACTCGGAGAGTGTACATATGGAACCCATTTGTACACTCTCAGAGTTACAGAACTGTGAGGGTCCATTTGGAACCCCGTCAAGGGACCCTGAGGGTCTCCGAGACCCACTGTCCTTGATTTATTTTATTACACACTGGTATCGGATGGGTACTCGGTATCAACCGATACACAAGGTATTAAAGACATTTTATCGGTTCATCTCCAACAAAAAGTATTATAGTCACTATTATTCTCTCTGAGTCCAGACCAGACAGAGCTGTAGAAAAGCAAACCACACTGTCGGCTATTACAAAATTAATTAAACAAAATGCTGTGGTGGTCAACTAAAAGAATTAAGCACAGAAGCACCTGACTTGTTGTTGTTACCCTCCTAATGTGTCTGGTAGACAAAGTCCTACAAGCATTTGACTGGTGGGCACTGGGCAGTGTTAATTCCCCACCCTGTGAATGCCAGTTATTTATTTGCTTGTGTCTTGAGCTTGAGAAAAGTAGGTCATTGGCCATTCATTCAATCAGACAAATACAACAATATACATTTTTATATGTCTGTTTAAAATGTGTTATGCGAGAGAATGCAAGACTCAAGTTCACCTCCACAAGCTGTGAACAATAATATAATTAAGTAGGAAGGCTAACTAATCTTGTTAACTATAGTTAGCTGTGTACTAGGTGTTTGGGTTTCACGGCTGTACGCTCTTTACATTCCAGTAGTAAGTATCATTTTATCACAGCTGCTTCACCCTGTTATTATTTACCAACAACCATACCACATGATGGTTGGCTAAGCCTGAGAGTTATTATTAGCCAACTAAGCTAATGTTAGGTAACGACACTTGGTGATGAACATTAGCAAACGTTACCTTTCTTCTGGTCGCTGTCGCATGAATGCTTCTGACTGCGAACTGTAGCGGTCGCCGATACATGACTCCGTAAGGAGTTGCAGTATTATTACGATATGTCACTTAATTGTGCCCCCAATTATCGTAAACCTACAGGTACGCGTCTTTTGGAAACGCCAAAAGGGTCCCCCACCTCCTCCTTCTGCTGCAATGTCAACGGAATCTGTCCCACTCCCAAAGCAGTCCGTCTGCAACACGGTCCGCTTGTACTGATTCCGCTAGGGTGCCGTGCCAGTCACGGTCAAGATCTATACCACAACATCATTCAGCTTTTGATATAGCTTCACTCCTGCAAAACGACTGCTCATCTTCTTCTTTTTTCTTTTACTAAATTGGGAAATGAATATGAATTTAATAATATTTCTTCGCACTGTGACAAATGTAATGCAAATTGCATGTAATAGATGCAAATCTCATTCACAGCTTTGCCCTTTGCCCTCAGATACAGAGATTGGATTACGATATTTGAGACATTTTCTGATATTTTCAGTATTCATATGGTCTGATTAGCCTACAGCAAAACATAAATAAAAAAAAGACACTGGAAAAGGGTGGAGGCTCCTGCCTCCTGCATTTAACTATTGGCTAAATTAACAGACAGACAATTTGATAAGGTTTGGCTGCTACCTGGATAGAAACACACGATGAACAGGATATGATTGATGAGGTCGAGTGTTGTTGTTTTTCAGTGTAACTGCTCCAATAACTGGCCTTGTGTGTATGAATGGTGCATTTATGTAGAGCTTTTCATACAGTAGATTGGAAATACATTCACCCATTCACACACTACTTTATTTTTAATATATTTTTTATCCCACGATTTTTGTAACCCATTTTTCACCCCTGTGTCAATCATCTAATGTGATCCTGGGCTCTACACACCCTCCACCAACCTAGTCCCCATATATGGGGGACAAGGGGAGAGCAACGGACTTGAACTCATGCTTCCTTCATGCCTGAGTGTCCAAGTTGCTCAATCCTTTACACCTGACAGGGGGGAGTTTCCCTGGTTGGACGTAGCATGTGGAAGGAACACGTTATTCCAACCAGTTTCTTTCCCCTTCATCAGGCGCCCCGGCTGGCCAGCGGGAGGCAGTTTAGTGACCAGGATTACTGCATGTTTTTTGAGAGGGTACCTACCCTATATAGGGGACACGGGGAGAACATGCAAACTCCACACAGAAAGGCCCTTTCGCCAACCCCGCCTTCGGGTATGGGCACTGATGACGCGGAGGAGGAAACACGCCGCCAGCACCCACAGCGTCCCGAGCGGGAATCGAACCCAGGACCTTCTAGCTGTGAGGCGACAGCACTACCAACTGTGCCACTGTACCCCCCACATTTATTCACTACTGATGGCGGAGGACACCATGCAAGGCACCAACCTGCACATCAGGAGAAATTAGGGGTTCAGCCTCTTGCTCAAGGACACCAACTCTGAGGGAGACCAGGATCGAACTTGAAACCTCCATCCGGCTGTTTTACCGGCCACTCTACCCCTGAACCACTGCCGGCCCTGTGTGTATGTCTGTCTGCTTGGAGTACGAAGCTGCAATAGTGTCACGGGGTGTGATTTTGTTTTCCATGACAGCATACTTTATTTTACTTTAGGCCTACTACTATTTTAGGCAATGTCACTGAGCAGTATGGGTGGGAGGGATTGAGGGTTGTCTTATTTGTTCTTTCTTTCTTTCTTTCTTTCTTTCTTTCTTTCTTTCTTTCTTTCTTTTTCCACTGCAAATTCAGTCATCATGCATATAAAGTACAGTCAGTTACTAAGACATTTTTAAGAAGTTGCTGAAAACATATTTATTTCGTTTGTATTTTGAGCTGTGATTTAGTACTCTTTTATTCTACTCTGTGTCTCATAGGAGGGCTTTGGATCGACACTTCAGAATTAATCCCTTCCCCAATGAACACCTGAGTGCAAAGGTTCATGATAATAGGATTCGTAACATACGACAACCTTTCTCTTAGAACACTAGCCTGAAGGTCAGTGGTCAACATGTACTAGTTTTGACCTGTCAGTATTTTGCTGTTGAGAGCTAGGAAAATGAACGTGGGAACCACATATCCCTAACCCACTATATAGTTCTTAATCACTTTAGGGGTCAATTCTACTTGGTCCACTCAGCGCTCAGCTGGGTGACGCTGAAAACTGACAATTTGATACCTATCACACAAGTGTTTATGTGAGAAGCTTCTAAACTCAGACCAGACTCCAGAGCTGAACTAAGATTGTACGGTTATCTTGTCCATGCTTTGGTCTTCCACTTTTATTTACTTTTAACCGTTAACTCTTTGATGTCAATATCGATCACAATAGAAAGTTCATTGAAAGTACCTCTACCATATTGTACATGTAATGTGAAATTTAACCACAACAATTCTGCTCAAAGGGATAGTTCTGACAGAGATAATCATACCATGAAAATGTATTATAATCAGTCCATGTCTCCCACTGTGCAAGCATGGCCACGCATGGCCGACTCAACAGATTGTTCAAAGGCACCCAGGCATAATGGTTTCCTGGACTTTCCCTGAGTCCAGAAATCACACGATATACATGGAAAGCACTTTATACTGTCTGCATGGGAGATCGGGGGGGGGGGGGGATCATCTTCGCCTACAGTGAGCACCAACATGCAAGTTGCAACTAAACTAAAGAGGCATGAACTCTGAAAGTGTGAACATAAATCATTGAACACTCTGGAGTTTGTTTGACCAAATCACTCAATGGGCGCTCGCACGCACGCACACACGCATGCACGCACGCACGCACGCACGCACGCACGCACGCAAAGTGAAGTTCTGAAGATATATACAACAGCAGCAGTGGCGTGGGGTTTTGAAGTGTGGATGTGTCTTTACGAGGGTGAGGTAATGTTAGCGTTGTCTGCATCACACTCAAATGTGTTTAATCTTAATGATTGGGAATACGTGTGTGTGTGTGTGTGTGTGTGTGTGTGTGTGTGTGTGTGTGTGTGTGTGTGTGTGCGTGCGTGCGTGTGTGTGTGTGTGTGTGTGTGGTGGGGGGGTGTCTGTGTGGAGGTGAGAAGTTTTCCTTCTTTCAGAGTAGAGTTTCTCTCATGTTACAGTCAGGAAAGAGTCGGGTCACGATCGTTAACAGTAACATATTGGTCTCACTTGAAACGCACGCACGCACGCACACACGCGCACACGCACACGCACATACGCACACACACACAAACACACACACACACACACACACACACACACACACACACACACACACACACACATACACACGTGTGTGCAGAGTTTTAGTCACAAGGAAAACAGACCAGAATTACACCATGCTCAGAGAATGGGCCCTTACAGAGCATTGTCTAAATATTGTTCATGGTCACTCAGCAATTTATAGTTTAGAAAGGGAGAAATAGAGAGAGAGAGAGAGCGAGGGAGAGAGAGAGAGATAGAGAGGGTGGGAGGGAGGGAGGGAGGGGGCATAGGTAGAAACAGAGAGGGGAGAAAAAGACAAATGGCGAAAGTGAGAAATGGAGAGAGTGGAAATACAGGTAGTTTCCCAGAATAGGGCCAGTGGGGTTTATGTGGTTACAGGAGAGCCTTTTAGCTGTGATTACCTGTTGTGCTCAGCTGCAGTGGAGTGTGCATAATATACAGTAACAGTACTAGGCCCATGCCAAATAGCATTTCCAGAGAATATAAATATTATTTCATGACATCATCATCGTCATACTTTCAGTCTCTTTAGTTAGTTAGCATTAGCTTTTGGGATAATGAATGGAACGTGGCACAACGCTGATGTAATAATCCTGTAAGATATATACTTTCTATCATTTTAATTCAGAGGACTATAGGCCTATCTAAGAATTTAGTTCTCGTTCATGATCATTTCTCGACAGATACGTCCTTTATGATGAATTCCCGTTCTGTTCTTTGGCTATATAGAAGTGTCTATATTTGTACGTCTCTAAATGTTTTGATGAATTGAACATGGTGGACCCTGTTGTAAACAAGTGTAAGGCTTTATTGGGTCGTCCACCCACAGTTAACAGTCCTTGTATTGAGTTTGTGCTTGAAATGTACTGTAATTCTGCAAACTGTTAATACATATTTCAATCAATCAATCAATCAACTAGTAGTAGTCCCGGCTACTGGTTAACTCATAATAGGTTGATGCGACCACTAAAAACATTAAAACAAGGCGGCCGTGCCATTAGAAGTGGACTTGAGCTCCGGTATATACAGTATATAGGCAATCGAGGTAGCAGTGCAGCCGAGTGAGCCATATTGAAATTGTGCCCCCATCTCGTCAGCCATTTGACTTGGCACTGATCGGTTAAGCGGTTTAAGGTCAGATAGAGTATAGGATGAGGCTGGCTGAGCACTGCAGTGCCAGCTTGTCAGGCACCCGGAACTGGTGGCAAAGCAAACTGACACTGTGGGAGCGAACCCATATATAGGGCAAGGCCAGGAAGAGAAAGAGGAGAACCCCCTATGTACTTGTAGACACACTGAGGGGCGACACCATGCAGTGCTAAGTAACAGCAACACTGCAGAGCTCAAGACCCTGATACTATAGACAGGAGGTTGTGGAGGGCAACGATTCAGGAGTCCCGAGTTATTCGGGTTTAGACCGCCGCACTCTCGCATTGCATTGTGATATAACCTGTGTCCCTATAGAGAACCACAACGCCGCTATGCTGTAGAGAGAGAGAGAGAGAGAGAGAGAGAGAGAGAGAGAGAGAGAGAGAGAGAGAGAGACATATAAGTCCTGGGTCAAAGTGAGTGTTGTGGACCAGCGGTGTGGTCAGACCTCATATGTCTAGTGAGAGGAAACAACAGGGTTAACAGTGAACGGTTGTAATAACAGCCGAGCGCTGAGTTATGAGGCTGTGCTGAATGGGGTAACGTCAGGTCTAGTCACCGCTATTTCCTCCTCCACGACCGTGGTGGTGCACTCCCTGCACTGACCTCAACACGCACGCACACACGCACGCATGTACGCACGCACACACAAAGAGAGAGAAATATACACATGCACACACAGTACTGAACTTCAAACACATGAATAGGCTATACCCACAAAAACACATGCACAGATGCACGCGCATGCGCATGCACGCGTTTCCAATCCGGGATCCTGCGGTCCCAGTGTTGAAATACCTTTCCCAGGAAACAACCAAACAGCACAGTCTTTCTCTGCTCCACCGTCAAACTATATGACAAACTACCGCCCGCCATCCAAACGGAGCCTCCCAGCATGCCAGCTCTCAGACAGCAAATATCCGCCACTTAAAGCACATGAACCCATATACCGCCACCAGTTCTGGCCATGTTGTTATACTTATAACTGCACATCCTGGCGAAAATAGCTGATGTGCAAGCTTATATATTCTGTTCAATGACCTATGAAATCATTTAATCACGTCCATTAACCATGTCTTGTCATCCTTTTATGCTGTATGCTTGCAGAACTCCCCTCCACTCATTTTGACTCCATCTCCCAATAAGAATTTGTAGTCCATTCTCAGCCATCAGAAGAGAAGGGGGACACGTACTCTCTCCGGCTCCCTGATCTCCAGGGCATCTACACAACGCAATGCATTGTAACCAGTTGTGAGTTGTGAGCTGAGGCACGCACACGCACACGCACAGGCACAGGCACAGGAAGAAGGGAAAAACATCCCCAACGGCCATACAAATAAATGAACAGCGGGGTGGGATATCAAAAGCAGAGGCACAATAACCATAACCCCAAGCAACTCTTCACGGTGTGCAGTAAAGGACTATATTCATATTCCAGTTTTAGGTGATAAAATAAGGTGACCACCGAAATGGTGGTTATAGTAAAAACAGAGATGTGTTGGGGGGTGCTTATCACCGCGGCGTGACGTCATGTTGTAGTTTTCCCATCCACCGTGGTGGTCACCTTCTTATCCCGTAAAAAAAAGTGCTCAGTGGACTTTCCCATGAACGAATATGTTTTTATTTCATTTTCTTTCATTTCTTTTGTAGCAGTGAGACTAACTGCTCTGCTGCGCCACGTCTCTCAACACTTTGTCCCCAGTTTATGAGTCCCACGTTTGGGTGCTTCAAAACTCAGTTTGACGCTTCATCCCCTCCCTTCCTTCTCTTTCACATCAAACACACACGTGTGTGTGTGTGTGTGTGTGTGTGTGTGTGTGTGTGTGTGTGTGTGTGTGTGTGTGTGCGAGTGCGTGTGTGTCATTGCCCTGTACATGTACTGTTACTGTAAGTTTGCATAGTGTTTACGTGTAAATGTGTGTGTACTGTGATTGTGTGCAGTACAGTATGATGATTCCCAGCCACATGTGTGTGTGCATTTATACACATGCATTTACTGAGTAAGATTACCCATCTGTGCAACTCTTGTGTACTCACTGTGTACTGTGTGTGTGTGTGTGTGTGTGTGTGTGTGTGTGTGTGTGTGTGTGTGTGTGTGTGTGTGTGTGCATGCGTGCGTGCGTGCGTGCAGTGTGTTAATAAAGAGTGATAAATGACAGGCTGAGAGGAAACGTTGGATTCCTGTTCAGCTGCCGTTCCTGTGAGAAACCTTGCTAAAGAAAGCACCCATAAATAATGACTGACTGCCACCCCAGCTCTCTACTCCATCTCCGTGTGTGTGTGTGTGTGTGTGTGTGTGTCATTGCCCTCTCTAGCAACATCTCATTGGGCCACAAAAGGCAAAAGGCACACAAAGGTCATACATACACACTGTTTCTCTCTCTCGCGCTCCACACAGACACGCGCGCGTGTACACAGCATGCTATGTGTGCATGCTACAGTATATGTGTGTGACTGTGTGCCTATATGTGTGCATGAGTGTGCCCGGCTCTCTGTGTGTGTGTGTGTGTGTGTGTGTGTGTGTGTGTGTGTGTGTGCGCGTGTGTGTTCCTCCATGCATATATATACCGTACTCATTTTTGTTCCATCAGTGCCACAGGACACAAAGGCAGCTCACATCTCAGTAAACGTGTGCGTGCGTGCGTGCGTGCATACACTTTGTTTCCATCGTGCGCACAGTTCCACACACACACACACACATGGCCTTTGTTTTAAGGCCTTGTTCCTGACGGCGTGGAGCCATTAGGTAGAGCACAGTTATTAGCGGTAGAAAGTCCAGGAGCCGTTAAATCGACCGTATAACACGCGATCGCAGCTTCAGATTAGATTCAAAAGTAATTTGCTTCATAAAAGAAATGCTTGTGCTAATAACCCCTGCACACTGCTTGCGGTGTAATGCTATACACTAAACAGGGAATTACAAGTGGGCCCTGATTAGATTCAGGCCTGATTTTTCCTCAGTGGTGGCAAGTATAACTATAAGTACCTCAGCAAAGCCAAAATGACGTCACGATATGACGACGTTATTATGACGTCCTCCGGTGACGTTGAGGACGTTGAGGACTGTAGGTCAGATCACAGCAGCATACTGTACATATGGGGATGATCTTTGCACCAGTTGAAATAATATTAGCTTATTCTGGGCCAGATCTGACTAGTTATATGACTTGAGTTGATCTGGCCTCGATGGGACTCTCTCTGATTCATCCAGAGACGTCCGTCTTTATACTGGGCAGGATTTTTGTTGCTTGAAATCAGGTGATATTCTGGTGATAATCGAGACGGCACTAATTGGTCCAGGTCTTGACCGTCCGTGCATGTTTGCTGGGACATTTACAGTGGTTTACTTAAGTACTGTGCTGTGCATGTACAATTTTGAGGCATTTGTATTTCCCACACTTTTACTTCTAGGCTAGAAGAAAGTATTTATTTAAAGGCCTTTAAGCCTCAGCCTTTAAGCCTCAGCTGCTGACAAATCATGACATGCTCTATAGTGAAAACACAAGCTCACATAACGCATTGCGAGCTATAGATCGGCTATATTATCTTATCACTATATATACTTCTTAAACATTTCGTTTTCTAATTTATGGATTCTTCTTTGATTTCTTCATGAAAGTACTATGATAGAAATCATGTACGTCATGGCTGATTCCGTTTCATACAATGACACTGCATTCATGTCTCGTATAGAGGGTGCATGCATGCAAGTGAATGGGAAATCGAGTGGCAAATCGAGTGAGTTTAATGTCGTTTAACATTGTTTAATGTAATCAGATAGGACTTTTCTGTTTGGATGTAT
The DNA here is from genome assembly GCF_963924005.1 of Protomyctophum bolini. Lineage (NCBI taxonomy): Eukaryota > Metazoa > Chordata > Actinopteri > Myctophiformes > Myctophidae > Protomyctophum > Protomyctophum bolini. Next base: position 42,062,421 of record NC_137863.1, read on the forward strand.
ATGGGCTATCAAGGCCAGAAAAGTAGTTTTTTGCCACTCAGTAGTCGTTCCCGCATAACTTCCGGTCATGATGATGATGTCACGTGCATACCCCTCTATAGTGGAGTGTGATTTTTTTTAATATCTTCTCTTTTTTTTCAGGCTTTCACTCTCTTTCTTTTGCATCTCTTCGTCCAACTCACTCCCCTCTTTCTCGCTCACACT
>NC_137863.1:42070124-42192624 GCF_963924005.1 Protomyctophum bolini
ATATATAGATCTGTGCATGTGTGGACACAATTATGAACACGCACGCACGCACGCACGCATGCACACACACACACACACACACACACACACACACACACACACACACACACACACACACACACACACACACACACACACACACACACAGCAAGGGTCATACTCTTGTAAACAACACAGAGGTGTCGTAAAAAGGGGTCCCTGGGTGAGTGATGTCAGTGAGCGAGCTAGGAGGCCCAACTCTCACTGTAAATTAACTCTTACAACAACACAGCAAGACATGAGGCCCTCACGCACGCACGCACGCACGCACACGCACACACACACTCACACTCACACTCTCACACACACACACACACACACACACACACACACACACACACACACACACACACCACACACACACACACACACACACACACACACACACACACACACACACAGAGACGCACACACACACACACACACATACACACACACATGCACACTCTTTAGGAACATTCAAACAGACAATCTGTGTGTTAAAGTCTGTCCTGCATGGTTAATGACTTGATGTTGTGTGACAAACAGGACATGAGGCACTTGCAAACTGTCAAGTAAACCCAAAAGCACACCGATTAAACCATTGGCAAATAATCGGCAAAACGGTAAGATTGTATCAATATAACATGAATGTAATTTTCATTGTGATATATACCGATAAATGGCAAATACTGTGTTCATTGAGAAAACGTTGTGACCACTGGTTTAGACCGAGTGTGGGGGGGGATTTCCTCCTCCTGTTCTACATCAAGCTAATTGGCCCCCCCATGCGAGAAGATGCGTGTGAGGTTTTCAAAAATGATTCCAAAAGTTTCTGTTGTTGAAATTCTCTCAATTTCTTTTCCCTAGCAGATGTACACAAGCTTGTCAGCGAACTATAACACAGGGTTAAGGTGCAGGTTGCACACTGGGCGCGTTTTTCGGAAAACCCGATGGAGAAACGCAGCTAAAAACGCGTCCAGTGTGCAGGGATCCTTTAGTTTAGAGTGTTGCTCATTCTGCAGCATGGGGACCCCCTGGAAGCACCATGAGGACCCCTGGTGGTATCCGGAGCCCTCTTTGAGAAACACTGGGGCGAGTTAGAACTATGACGCATGCACAGAGCGAGGGAGGGGAAGTTACTCACAGAGAGTACTGTGTGCACAATTTTGAGGTGTCTTTACTTGAGTATTTCGAACTTCCAATACTTTAAATTCTACTCTTATCATACTTTTAAGTCAAAGTCAAAGATCAAAGTCGTATACGATTTGTCACACACGTTACCGCAGTGAAATTTGTTCTCCGCATTCTCTTGAGCCGCAGCCAAGAAGCGGTGAGCTGCAGCTGTGCCGTGCTTGGGAATCATTTGATTAATTGATTTGATCCCCCAATCCAACCCTTTGATGCTGAGTGCCAAGCAGGGAGGCATTGGGTCCCATTCTTTGGTATATGACCCGGCCGGGGATCGAACCACCGACCTCCCAGTTTCAGGGCGGACACTCTAACCACAAGGCCACTGTCTGGTCTGGTCTGGTTTTACTACACTATAATTATTTGAAACTAGTTACTTTGTAAATGTAACTATATATATGTATAACTATATGTATTTCGATGCCAATACTTTTGTACATTTTGAATTACTACTTGTAACAGAGTATTTCTATATACAGTTTGAGTACTTTTCCCACCAGGGATATTAGTAAAGTTTATATTATGGTTATGGACATACAGATATGCTGCTGTTATCATTTGTGTGCTACTAGAGGTTCACGCACCTTCAGCGTACTCACATCTAGCTTAAAAAAAAAAAGCTTCCCATGATGCACCTGTAACCCAGCATGCCTTGCACTGCATCGACGGCGTGGTGTGCCACGTGATCGGCCGTAGCCAATCGGAAGAAGGAAACACAAGAGTCCATGAGTTCCATGTTTCTGGGCCGTTTAAAAAAAGGCAGTTTTCTCGGAATCTATAGGCGTTCTGGGACCATTTACGATGTTATATGCATGTGGCGATTATACAATATTATAACGCTTCTGAAGGGAAATAAACCTTTTAGACGGATGTGAAGTAATGGCGGCTTTCAGAAGCGGAAGCAGGCACGATGGGGGGGGGGGGGGGGTATACTTGCTAGGGGGAGGGGGTATACTATTGGTGAGATTAAAGTCAATAAAAGAATGCAAGCACCTTGAAGGTGGTGAAAGGAGGCTATATGCTGGTGCCAGAGAGCGAGTATGAGGACACGTCACGGACTATGACCTGAACTGCCGCACGTTTCAGGTGGTTGTGTTGAAGCCGGTTGTCTGAGGGTATATCAGTCTGGAGTCTGAGGGTTATCAGGGCGTCTTATACTGGACCATAGGCCATTATGGAGGCATGGGCGACACAACGAACGAACAGGAAATGCAGGTTTTCATAGTAAATGTGACCTATACGGTGGCAATAACCTCCCCCCCTCCTCCACTATACAGTGCTTGGGCCTGTTCCAAATCAACAGGAAGAATGGCAGCACTGCAGAGGACAGACAGGTGACCCCCCACAGCACTGCAGAGGACAGACAGGTGACCCCCACAGCACTGTAGAGGACAGACAGGTGACCCCCCACAGCACTGCAGAGGACAGACAGGTGACCCCCACACAGCACTGCAGAGGAGAGACAGGTGACCCCCCACAGCACTGCAGAGGAGAGACAGGTGACCCCCCACAGCACTGCAGAGGACAGACAGGTGACCCCCCACAGCACTACAGAGGACAGACAGGTGACCCCCACACAGCACTGCAGAGGAGAGACAGGTGACCCCCACAGCACTGCAGAGGACAGACAGGTGACCCCCCACAGCACTGCAGAGGAGAGACAGGTGACCCCCCACAGCACTGCAGAGGACAGACAGGTGACCCCCCACAGCACTGCAGAGGACAGACAGGTGACCCCCCACAGCACTGCAGAGGACAGACAGGTGACCCCCAAAGCACTGCAGAGGAGAGACAGGTGACCCCCCACAGCACTGCAGAGGACAGACAGGTGACCCCCACAGCACTGCAGAGGAGAGACAGGTGACCCCCCACAGCACTGCAGAGGAGAGACAGGTGACCCCCCACAGCACTGCAGAGGACAGACAGGTGACCCCCCACAACAGACAGATGGGTAGAATGTACTCAACAACAGTTTATTTTTATTTTTATATATATATATTTTTTTTTATCCCACGATTTTGTAACCCATTTTTCACCCCTGTGTCAATCATCTAATGTGATCCTGGGCTCTACACACCCTCCGCCAACCTGGGGAGAGCAACGGACTTGAACTCATGCTTCCTTCATGCCTGAGTGTCCAAGTTGCTCCTTTGCACATGGGGAGTTTCCCTGGTTGGACGTATATGCGTGGAAGGAACACGTTATTCCAACCAGTTCCTTTCCCCTCCATCAGGCGGCCCGGCTGGCCAGGGGGAGGCAGTTTCAACAACATTTATTGCATAACTGGGTGGGACCGTGGGGCATGCATATATACTCAACTTGCATCGTTCCCGAGTTGCATCGTTCCCAGGTTGGCTGGAGTGAAGAAGACTCAGAACTATAGCTTAATATAGAAACATCAACTTATCTCACTGAGGTAATAAAATCAAGGGTGATTTTCTCATAGACTTCATTTAAATTGCTTTAAAAGGATGTGGAGTCGCCCCCTGCAGGCAACCAGAGAGAATGCAGATTTAACGTTCACACAAGGAGCTTCTGGCTTGATATATACAGTAGTATACACACACATGCAGTGGCGGAAAGAAACGAAGTACTTTTAAGGTATTTGTACTTGAGTATTTCCAATACTTTACTTGTAGGCCTACTCCACTACATCTCAGAGGCAAATATTGTACTTTTATAGCACTACAATTATTTGAAAAGTTTAGTTATTACTACTGGTTACTTTGGAGAAGTAACATACATGGACCACTTAAACCCTCTGCAATATATATGAGTGCTTTTACTTTTTGTAGGCCTATACTTTAAGTACATTTTGATGCCGATACTTTTGTACTTTTACTTGAGTATACATTCTGAATAGGGGACTTCTACTTGTAACGGAGTATTTATATATTGCAGTATTTATACTTTTACTTAAGTGAAACATTTGAGTACTTTTCCCACCACTGCACACATTTGTTATGTGTTTTGTTATACTGTTATGAATGTACAGTACACGTACATGCAGTAGGTGTCAAGTATAATATGTAGCATAAGGCTGGTCACCGAGGGAAGGGTGTGTGTGTGTGTGTGTGTGTGTGTGTGTGTGTGTGTGTGTGTGTGTGTGAGAAAACCACATCCAGCTCATTGTAGAGAGCCTGTCACCATTTATTAGACTGGGTCCTGTTCAGTCATAAACACGCACGCACGCAGGCACGCACGCAGGCACACACTCACTCACACACACACACACACACACACACACACACACACACACACACACACACACACACACACACACACACACACACACACACACACACACACACACACACACACAGCAACACAGCAAGTATAAACCCAACCAGATTATTTACATTTCTCAGTCTTTTTTTAACCATAAATAGTAAATACAACCATTTATTTTGTGTAAAGAAAATTGTCCACAGAATGTATATATTTCCCAAATTCCATTATACTTGGGACATTTGGCCCTAACGAGTATAGTACGTAACACAGGTGCACACGCTTGCACGCTTGCACGCACGCACGCACACACACACACACACACACACACACACACACACACACACACACACACACACACACACACACACACACTAAGGGTCATAAAGTGTGTCCAGATAAGTTAAGGCGAGCAGGGGGACTCTGACATCATGACAGCTCACTCTACTTTTCCTTGTTTTCTTTTGCCTCAGAGAAAGTTTACCTTCCACGGAACCGGAGGAGAGAGAGAGAGAGAGGGAAGGAGGGAGGAGGAGGAGGAGGGGGGAAAGAGAGAGGAAATGGGAGAAGGAAAGAGGGAGGAAGAGCTTTGGAAAAGCAGAGAGAGAAGAGTATATATGGAAGAAGGGTGGGAGAGAGAGTGAGGGAGCACAGATGAAGAGGAGAGTTAGCCCCGTTTGGAAGCTCGCCCTATACACTCTTGCTCCGAGAAGAGGTTATGAATATACTAACTAGAGGTTAGTATATATACTAACTAGAGGTTAGTATACTAACTAGAGGTTAGGCATGGGTAGAAAGGGGGTTGAGCCGTCCAAGCAGCATTATAGCGCCTCCCCTGGTCGAAATGTCAAGTGGTTGTTTCACCCCCGTCTAAAAATGTTACTCGCCTGTCCTAAGTTTATCATCTGTATATAGCTGGTCAGAAATACCTTTAGTTTTTGGAAACGAGACTGCGAAAAGGGTTTTTTCGCCACTGTTTTTGGACGTCACAACAACCCCCTTCCTATATAGCGATGCAGGGATGCCTGCCTATGTGCGGAACCTCTTCTCGGAGCAGAGAGGGTGAGGTTCCAAACCGGGCTAGAGGGGACTCAGGGGAGTGAGTGCATGTTTAGAGGGAAAGAGTTACAGGAGGGTTGGAACAAGAGAGGAGAGGAGAGGAGAGGAGAGGAGAGGAGAGGAGAGGAGAGGAGAGGAGAGGAGAGGAGAGGAGAGGAGAGGAGAGGAGAGGAGAGAGGAGGGTTGGAACAAGAGAGAGAAGAAGAGAGCAAGCATGAGAGTGGGAAGGAGACTAACGACCTGTTATGATCTTTTTTTCTTCCTCTCTAATTCAGCTATCCGGCAAGCTGTTATACAAAGAGCTGGGCTATGCCGAATGAATCATTTCACCCAGACCAGCTGATTATTAAAAGCCGGTATAAATAGCATGTATATACGGCAACAGGGGATGTGATGATTTCCTATGTGATTGGGGGGGGGTGTGGGGGTGTGTGGGGGAGGAAATAGGAGAGGAGATTGATTGCTATTCAAGCATCAGCATCCAATGGTGAATCTTTCTATAGGGTTTGTATAAGTCAGTTCCCTCTGTCTCCATGCAGACAGTAAATTCTGACTGACCAGCATGAATGGTATAGTCTCTCCATCGGGCGTCTCCAGTCATCTCGGTTCTCTATACATCTGGCCAGCTCATTTGTTGCTTTCTGCACCAGCATCTTTCCTAATAGTACGTCCACGTATAGGTCGGTGTGGGACGTCCTCTCCATCGATGCCCGTGTGTTGGTTCCCACGGTATAAGCTTTTTGGTTATCTTCTCTGATACACTTGGTAACGCCCCGTAACGGACGCGTGTTAGTGGTGATGTAACTCGTCCTGGTTAATGTTCAGTACTGAATGTGTATATTTTTGCATGTAAATGAGTAAAAATAGTCAAATTCATTCAGTGCCCGTATGTAAAATATAATATATAAAATACCTTCAAATGTATTTAGGCGAAGAAGACACAGTATGTTTCCTCATCTCTTTTTCCACCTTTGAAAGTCACTGCTACGTACGTATATCCGAAAAGTATAGTACAGTAATGTAAAAAAGTATAATGCATATAGTATTAGTATTAGTATGTAATGCGTTGCTATATATAATTATTGCTAAAATGTGTCTCAGAGTGGATAACATATACTGTATACACAAATATACATGTCATTACATACATCATACGTCATTTGCAAAGCTGCGCGGCAGAGGGCAAAGAGAAAGAAAGGAATAGAGAGAGAAATGACCGATCTTAAAAAGATTGCACCCAGATTAAATGAGCCAGAGGAGGAGGTGAGGTAGAGAGAGAGAGAGAGAGAGAGAGAAAAAAAGCCCCTATATAGTTTTATTACAACTCCATACGGAACCCCTGTGGATTTGCCTGTGCGTAACGAGCCTATATGACCCCACTGAGCTGTCAGCGGCCTTCTCGTATTAACGCTCACCCCTCGCCCCCGGCTTCCCAAAGGCGTCTATGATTAACTTAGCGCTATTGTACGGTTATGTCAACGGGGGGTATGGAGCGATCTCAATGCTCCGCTTCAGGGACAGCCCTATGGGCTGTGGCTGATGTGGGTTTAGCGAGTTTGATCCTTGGCTAGCGGTAAAGGCCATTAAATGACCGTTAGCCTTTGCACAGGCATGTGTTGACATTATGCAGTGCATTGACAAGAAGGGCAGTTTTTGTGGTGTTGGCCTTCAAGTCCATCAACACAGGGTGGAGAGTGGAGACCCATCAAGGACTGGACAAAGGTCAATGTCCATCAGTCTTCACGTGTGGGGACAGTGAGTACAGCCGAATCAAGAGATGACGCAAGAAGCCGTGTGATGCTGCAGCTGAGGATGGATGTAACTCTGACCCTATATACCTTATACTGTCTTGAGGATGGAAAACAAGTGAGTTGTGGAAATGTATCATGGAAGATTCTCCCTCACAACACAAAGAGATTCTCTATATGTTTCGATGTCTTTATAGGAAAACAGGAAATGTGTAAATGGTTACTGGACTATAGAGTTTGTGCTGGCACAGTGACACAGTTAGTTAGTCATTAAGGATCACTCACAGCACGGAGGGGGAAAGGAAACGTCACAGAGCAACCAAGGGGAAAACATAAGGACGGCCACCCGGGCTCACAAGTTTGTGTTTACACGCACACTAAAAGCTGGACATGGGAGGGGATAGCGCCCCTCAAAAATCCCCCTCGTGTGAAGTGAGTGGCGCCTCACACGCGCCCACATGATGTCACATGACGTCAATGTTTGTATTAACTGCTGTACACAAACAAAGAAAGTTTCACTAGCATATACCTTCAATAAATTGTTACCTGTAGGACAGTATGCAGGTGAGCACATGCACATTGTAGCGGACCCAGCTGGCCTTTTAAGGATGAAGTCTGAACTGATGATTTTGAAGTTGCTTTATTCATAGATCAACGTAGAACTGGGACAGAAACAAAATACAATGTATCAATGGTCATAAATCACTACAATATAATCCATAACCTGTTCAGGCACATACTTTTTCCATACATCACTAAAGTACATTACACAATACATGAACAACATTCTGCATATATATTCAACAATAACAGTGCAAGCGAATCAATAAAATACCTTGTCCCCCTTTCCAGCTAGGTGCTATGTTGTGTGTGTGTGTGTGTGTGTGTGTGTGGTATCAATAGTTCCATGGTTAGTTGGCATTTGACCATTCCTTTGGCCTTCCTTTCCTTAGCCATCCACATAACCAACCAACTTCAGCCACACCATTTGTGTGCTGTCTGTTTCAAGACTTCTCTGTACTGAGGCAGCATTTCCTTGTTTTTAACCCCAGTGCCACAGCTGAGCTGAGTCCCAATCATCTGATTCACATCAGCTGTGATCAGTTGTTGGCACACTTCCTGTTCCAATGCCTCACAACACTGAATATATACTAAACAATAAAGGTATTACCTGTGGGTCCGTTACACACATGTATAGGCCTACACAGACTCATAAACACACACACACACACACACACACACACACACACACACACACACACACACACAGTTTACATCTGAATCAGCGTTAAAACGCTGAAACCCATACACATCGATTAAAACTAAATCAGATGAGGTGGTGTAGTGACAGGGTGGTCTACCACTTTATTGTCAATACATGATATATGTACACACACACACACACACACACACACACACACACACACACACACACACACACACACACACAGAGACACACAGAGAGACATACACACTCACATACGCATGCATGGACGCAAACTGGAACATGTTACGTGCACACAAATGCACATGTATGCAAATGGTATAATAGCATGTGTGCTAGTCACATAGTCACATATAGACACATGCATGGAGCAGGTTCCGCAGTTTATTTGTTACCGTCCCGTTTTAAAGTTTGTTTGACAAGAGAACCAGATTAAACCGACATGGTCGCTCTTGGCATCTCCATCCCATAAAAAAATATTATGACACGTTCATCAAAACACCGGAACACACACACACGCACACAATTATTCCCACGCACGTGAATTCACAATAGAATCACACGACCCAAAACTTGCAGGTCAGTTCATTTCCATTTTAGCTTTATACCTTTTATTCATTCCCTTGTGAGAATTACGTTGAATGGCGAAATGAGTTCTGCCAGGATAGATGGGAATTGTTTTCGTCTACTACTGTGTTAGGCTTCCTGTGTTCGGAGAGTTTTGTTTTAGAGCCGAATTTAGGGCCTAAAATAATGGAAACAAGACCGCAAGGACTTGTTTTGGTGCTATCCCTTTTGAACTGAGTGTTTGTACAGCAACTGTACTCTCGTTACCTGTTTTTACATTTATGTTCAATAAACTATTCAATCAATCAATCAATTGTGATAGCAACTACTACTACTACACTCTTCTTTCATGCCAAGAGGATTAACACACAGTGACATTAGGGTTATGATGTCACTAAAGGGGTGTATTCCAATTGCGCCTTAATTGACTTCAGCTTTCAGGAAGTAACCAAAGATACACAGGAAAGACATATTTGAATATCATAACCACACCTGGGGTTATATTGTTAACTCTATAGAGTAGACACATACAAAACAGAACACAAAAAAATCACGGCACTGGCCATCTTTAACACTCGCAGACACACACGGTCATATAGGAGCGGTATGCGCCGCTCAAAAAACATTGCAATAATAGTAGGCGTTAGCATCAGGCAGAAATCATATCTCCATATCTCTTTCTTTTTTTTTGGTAAATTAATGCCCTACAACAAAAGGTTTCCCATCGCCGTCAACACTAGCATCATGGCTGTGTTTTGGTCGAAGACACGAGGCTGCAGGCAGAGTGCCGAAGATAATCACAGCTGCGCTGTTATACGATACAACAGCACGACATCGAGAGTATTGCTTGTTTTATTAACAGAGACTTACCGGGAAGAGAACGTTCCCCGGTGGACAAGCAACCGTAGTCTATGTGAGGTACGTGACTACACTCACAAACACTTTGTTTATGAGATCAGATCTAAGCTCATAACTACTTTAACCTGATCTGTGGAGTCACTATACCACAACACATGGAACTGCTTAAAGATGGGTGAGTTTGACGAAGAGAGGAGAGCTAAGGCTCATACATAGTCGGGATTCTCGGTGGTGGGGTGACCACCGAACTACAACATGACGTCACGAGCCGCGGTGAAGAGCAAAACCACCGCCACCGCCCCAGCCCATCTCTCTGTTTTTACTCACCACCGCTCAACGTTATTTCAGCTCTGGTGGTCAGCTCACCACCGGAGCGGTGGTCACCTCACCACCGAAAATCCAGACTATGAATAGGCTTGTATATACGGTCAAGTAACCGAACATGTGTTTTCCACGACATACAATTGTGGGACGTCAAGCTGCATGGCCTTTAGAGATTTATTCACTTATGGAAATAGGTGGTTTGTCACTTTCTAATTTCACTATATCATATTATAATACTGTGTTATTTCGTTGCACTCCAATCATGCTAAGCAAAGAAACTTCTCAATATTTTTGCCAATATGTCACAGTGGTATTTTCAATGTTCAATCTGCTTGTTAATGGTTAACCAATGCAGCCCCTCATGTGCATGTTTACTATAATGCTTTTCATGATTTATCCTAGGAATGCATTTATGTCCACAACTTCTGCCCTCGATGGGAAGAGAGAGGGGAAAATAAACAATAATCGACTGCTGTTGACAAACTTGCTTGTCATCTCATAAACTTCAGAGCTTCATTTTGTCGTCTGAAATGTGTAACAGTATTGTGGTTTCAAGAAAGACTAATTCCATTAGAGTCCTGTGACTTGTTGATGGCACAGTAACTTAGTGGTCAGCACTGTTGCCTCGGAGCAAATAAGGTCCTTGGTTTGAATCCCACTGGTGGCCAGACTTTGTGGGTGGAGTTTGCATGTTGTTCACATGGGCTTACTGGTGCTCCAGTGTTCCCCCCAAACTACCTGGCCCCATCTCCAACTATATTTCATAGGCAATAACAATAACAATAAGAATTTCATTGTTATTGCAATAACAATAACAATAACAATTTATTTTAACATTAAAGCAATAACAATAGGCAATAACAATAACAATAACAATAACAATTTCATTGTTAACATTAAAGCAATAACAATAACAATAACAATTTATTTTAACATTAAAGCAATAACAATAGGCAATAACAATAACAATAACAATTTCATTGTTATCATTAAAGCAATAACAATAACAATTTAATTGTTAACATTAAAGCAATAACAATAACAATAACAATTTCATCGTTAACATTAAAGCGCAAATAACATGCATTTTAAAACGGCTTTTAATATTTAATATCATTATTGTCTATGTCCCTCAAAGTTATTTCTAATGGTTTGAGCCTCAATCACCACTCTGATATAACCAGTCCTTGTCATTTCTTTCTGGACTTTGAAAGCAGTTTTAGCTGCAGTATACCACAATGTCCTGAGGTGGTGGGGGTGCTGATATGCAGATTATTTAATATTTCAGTCATTATAGAGCGCCGCAGTCCTGTCCCCTCGAGAGACCCGGAAAAGAAATCCCCGTTCATTTTCCTCATAGACTTTTCAGAAAGTATTTATTTAAAGACGCTTACGCCGCGGACAAAGCCAACTCTTTGTTGTGACAAATCATGACAACAAACACAATTTCTCGGGCCAAACACAGAATTAGAAAGTAGAAAAAACGGCTTTTTTGTTTTTTTCTTCTTTGTAATTATTTGTTTGGTCACATTATATTGTGTGTGTTGTCATGATTTGTCACGAAAAGAGTTGGCTTCGTACGACGCTTAAAAGGTTTTAAATAAATACGTTTTGAAATGTCTATGGGTAAAATGCATTGAGATTAATTTACTGGTCCATAATGGCTGCCCACTGCCCCTGCTGGTTAGGTTAGGTTTAGCCAAGGACTATCTAAAGAGGACGAGACGCGAAGACCGTACAGGCGACGCCATGTTGCTCCATGGCAGTGTTGCCAACTCGTGACAGAAATAAGCCAACCCACCTCCAAAAACAAGCCAAAACAAACCCAATAATAATGACCATATAATCCTAATAAAAAAGATTTGATGCATTTATCATTATAAATACTATGTATGTCTATGATAATTAATGTTTTAGTGACTTATTATACTAATAATTAGCCTATAAAGAAAATAAACGGATCTCTGGAAAAAAGGAAGCCAAAAGTCGCGGGAAATAAGCAGACTTGGCAAACCTGCTCCATGGAAGGAAAGAAACATGCGCAGTTGAGACCAAGGAAGCTGAACGAGGAAGTGTTGTCTGCATATAGCCCATTGCGCATGTTTCTTTCCTTCCATGGAGCAACATGGCGTCGCCCGTATACGGTCTTCGCGTCTCGTCCTCTTTAGACAGTCCTTGGGTTTAGCCTGGCCCAGCCAGCGTGATTTCTGTTCTAGAGGGGCGCCTGCCCTGCGGTTTCCGAGTCTAGGTTAAATGCAGTGGATGAATTCCAGGTATCTGGAATTTATTGTAGGCTTCTTATGAAATAAATACACTTAAATGATAAATGAATATACAGATTGGCTGTGCTCTATAGTTCAGTGCCAGAGGAAACCCCCAGATCAATATGGCAGTATAGAGGATTAGATCACTAAGTTTAGCTTTGAATAAAGAAACACATTTTCAGTAGTATAGCCTATATATTATGCTTTGATCTATGTCCCTTTTCAAACTGAATGCATATCTCTCCTCCTTCTGCGAAAGCATTATCCTTTTCTTCTCACTAGCCAAATACAAATACGCTCCCCCAGTCCAGCAATCGTTCTTTATGACATGCAGCCTAGTGGAGCAGATACTGCATCGGAGTTTAACTTTAGGGTATAACCCTATTATTATTATTATATGTCATGTCTGTATGTCCATCCATCCCTATTTTTTTGTGGCTTACGCCTTTTATTGTTTTTATTTTTTTGAAGGGACAGACAGTATAGGCTGACAGGAAACGGGAGAGAGATGGGGGAAGACATGCAGTAAAGGCCGTGTCGGGCTCGGGAGTCGAACCCGCGGCACACTGCGACTGGATTACCAGTCGGGTGCCCAGACGGTTACGCCACCGCCTGGGCCCATCCCTTTTTCTTGAACGTGATATCTCAATAATCTTTTTGAGATTATGTGCTTCCTATAAACATGTCTTATTTCAAACGAATGCAAAATAAACGTTCAAAATACACACTTAGATGTTTATTTTAATGACAGCTCGTTGCTGGGTGAAAATCCACCCTCTATTTCGAAGGAAATTACCATATTTGGTCCAGACCATTCCAACATTATGTGGCATATATTGTTGCCAAGTATTGGATGAGATCTTGTGTCTCAAAATAGTGGATTCAAATAAATCCACAATTTTACTGATATAGTTTTATTCATATCTATATCCTGAAGATGTTTACAGAAGGGTTTGTTGATATATCATTCATAGCCTGATTTACATCACATTTTACTCCTAAAAACATGGCAAAATGGTTTTCTTTATGCCTGTTGACAGTATTTTCTAATGTATGGAGTGATAAGAAGAGATATCTAAAATCCCCTTTGACAATTTGTTTTGTGTCAAGAAAATGAAACAATGAAAGTACAAACCTAGCTATCCAATCTTCAGATTTATCGCCCTGAAATGTATGCAAATTAGCATGTCATGATCTGTCACTCCACAGACCATGTCTCCTCCCTGGCCACTCCCTCATTTCCATCCCATTCACTCACCTGCTTCCAACTCCCTCGTCATTCCACCTGTGAACAATTCCTCAATCAACCTTCCCCCTATAAGACTGGTTCTACTGAAGTAAGATGTATTCCTGATTTTCCTGCGTTCAACACTTCAGTGTAATATTTTTGATTAAATCCTTAAACGGCTATACTTGTCTGTGGTTACTCTGCATATTGGGTTCAACTCTCTGCATCATAACATTATGAACTGACCCTGAAATGTTTGCCATGAGTCCAGTCTTATAGGGGGAAGGTTGATTGAGGAATTGTTCACAGGTGGAATGACGAGGGAGTTGGAAGCAGGTGAGTGAATGGGATGGAAATGAGGGAGTGGCCAGGGAGGAGACATGGTCTGTGGAGTGACAGATCATGACATAGCACATATAATGGAGAAGTTTAATTGTGATAGCAATTACTTATTTTTCTTAGCCTGCATACATATACACCTGTCATGTCTCACTTCTGTGCTCAAAATTTGAGGATGGAATATGGCACAGAAAAGTAGGTATATCTATTAACCTACTCAAGTATAGGTTTTACTGACAGAGGAAAGACGTATAGGACAGAGCCGGACATGATGAAGTGATGACACTAATATCCAAAAGGTCAAAACTCAAAAGTAAACTTCCCTGCAACCAAAACACACTTTTCTCATGAATAGAACATTACTTTGTGACCATATTTCTAAGGTATACTCACCTTAAAACTGTGGTGATGTATATTGATACTTTGTTGAAGCAACATCCATAACCTTATGTATCTACTGTCTTGGCTACAACTTCCTGTTCTCAGAATTATCTTTATTGGCCAAGCATGTGAACATAACACACGAGGAATTTGACTCTGTCTTTTGTTTCTCTTAATTAACTTACACCCTAATTGACATATACAAGAACAGAACAAGAACAACAAAGCTGAACAAAGTCAAGTCAAATCAATTTTATGTGGTCTAGCAGGTTGTTTGCAATTGCTGAGATCACCCTACAGTGCTTCTTAACAATGTCGCAAACAGTTGATTTCGACACACTTAATGCTTTGGCTATGTCTCTAATTGATTCATTCTGTTTTTTTCCCCTTTTTTTCCTCCTTTGTAGCCTCAATGATGTCCTGCTTTACTGGTAGGCTATTGGTACTCTTTGATAGTTTGATACTCGACATCAGAATCCAGACCATATCCCAAGATCACATGCAGAGTTAACTCTTTTGTTAGCTGCCTTGTGCATAAAATACCAATGAAAAGCGCATACACCTGCCCAAGAAGAAACAGCTGAGGACAATGTGCTGCAGCTTTACATAAATGTACCGGTATATTTCAATGCTTCAATGCACCAGGTTCTGCTCTGCTGCTGCTGCTGCTACGTCTGTAATGCTTCATACAGCTGCTACTACGCTACTTGAATGTTGTTGTTTTTCTGTTGTTTTTTTTTAATTGCACAAAGGTTTATATTACTATGCATTGTATTAATTCTTTCCATGGGAATGTTGACAGATTAGTTGTGGGGGAGAACCTCACCGTTTTACATTACATTATACAATATGAATTATTAACATTTAAAAAATCACACGCGTATGTGAGCGGCGCTCTTATCATCGTACATCTCATTCCGGCTAATCACAATTTGCATCCTCACCTTCGTCATCAATGTTTGTGTTTATGTGTATGCATCTGTCCTCTTTGCAGTCTCTCTGAAATGAATCCTCTGGCCCGATTTATAGCCAGTGGAGCTCCACCCATTCGTTGACAGGGCTGGCACTGAGCAGGTAATCAGTGGCTTAAAGGGGACGTTCAAGAACACAAACATTGTAACACAACATCACATTAAGACAGTAATACAAAAAGGGAGAACAACATTGCATTAACAGATAAATAAGGCCATCATGCAACCACAAAAAAAAGAAAGAAAAAGAACACTTGACCCCTGTCACATTTACACTATGACGTACGTAATTTGACTATGGTGTAAAATTTACACTACGACGTAAAATTCTCTATTCATTGTCAATGGGAATTTTATGTTTTGTGTAGAACAAAGTTTGTGGACACACACCAAAAGCTGGACATACTGAGGGGCTAGCTCCCGTAAAAAAAACAAGAAAATTACTCAGTCATCTTGTAACACAAGAGAACTGTAAGTTTTATTCTTGTAGAAGAGGCAAACTAATTGATTGATTGATTGAAGTATGTATTAACAGTTTGCAGAATTACAGTACATTTCAAGCACAACTCAATACAAAAACTGTTAACTGTGAGTGGACGACACCATAAAGCATTGCACTTGTTTACAAGAGGGTCCTGCACCGTTTTCAATTCGTCATCATAATATTGTTTATGCCATTTGCCGTTTGCTTTGATGGAATAATTGATTGAATTTATTTGATTTGGTTGTGTTCTAAATAAAGTGTTTGTGTTGATTATTGTGTAATTTATTTGTATGTGTAAACTTGAAACATTATTGTACTGTAAAAATGTCTAGTATTTTCCCTTGATCTTTATATTTTTAGTATAGTTTACTATAATTAGATTATTACACGATAATCAACACTTTATTTAAGTCAAATCAAATCATAGTACAACGTACATGTGTGTTCAATCAATTATTCAATCAAAGCAAACGTCATAAACAATATTAGTTCGCCTCTTCTGCAAAAATAAAACGTACAAGTTAGTTACAAGGCTGCATTCTGTCGCACGTGCCAAGCTGTCATTAATCTCTTGCATTAGTTCCCACCACGGAGTGACCTCGCATCTCGGAGGACTGTCAAGACGGGCAGTGTCGGTATGCCAATCAGAGGCAGGCGGGGCGTTACCATGCCTACGCTCGGACGCAAAATAGATCTGCGCCATTCAGACTCCCATTGGCTTAGGAGGAGGCAGCCAATCATAACTAGCTATAGTGTTTAGAGTCGTCTTTACAGTCGTCAGTAGTTGGTGTGTGCAAATGTAAGCCAGGCTGCTTTTTGCCAAGCAAGCCTGGCAAAAAGCTTATTCATATACAGACTGTGCTGCTGCTGCACACATGCAGTGGTTCTTAACTCGCTGCACCGGCCTTTCAATGCTTCAGCTGCTCGTTCCACTGCTACTACAATGCTTCATTGTTTCATACAGCTGCCAATAACGCTGTACCAATAATGCTTCAAGTGCTTGAATGCCCAGCATTTCATTTGTCCTTGATTGGACCCAGCAGGTCATTTCCACTCACGGCTATGGTAGTGTGCTAGTGATCAGTGATCACACAAAAGGACACTTGACCCCAATCCATGTGTATTACTATTACTGAACAATGACATTAGGATTACTCTTTTAGGAATGATGAGAGAGAGAGAGAGCAATATCATTGGCAGCGACATAGGTATACAGGCATAAACAAATAGATAGATAGATGACGGGAGAGAAAACAATTGTGGATAGCATACGGTACATATAGAAAGAGATATTTCTGTCGTGACCTGTGGTTGTGACCTGATGGAGCACATTTTGTCTTACTTTTTAAGCTCTGTAACGAATCTTTGGTCTGAGTCTGTTTCGAATTGTTCCGCTCTTGTTTTCATTGGAAACAAATGGCCGTGTTTTGTTTGGATAAAAAGGAGGGGTCAGTATCCAGTAGGCATCAACAACAGGGAATGCTTTGAAACTGCAGACCTGTAGGCCATGTAAACTTATTCAGTCTGTCAGTGATCAATGTTTGCATGGATGTATTCTACAGTATTTAATTTGGCTCTGGCCTTTTCTGTTACAGTATGCCATTTTAACATATTCGGTTTAATTCAGTTAATTTCAATTCAATTCAATTCAATTCAACTCAACGTTCATGTAATTGTACCGATATACGCAACATAGGCAAAAACACAACATAATTGAGTGGCTATAGCAATTTGCAGCTACAATATGTCTGCCATTTTCTTCCCCTTAGTATCCCATTTTTTCACCCAGTGTCAATTATCTAATGTAATCCTGGGCGCTACACTTCGTCTGCCAACCTGGGGGGAGGGGCAACGGACTGGCCTCATGCTTCCTTCTATGCATGAGGAGTCCTAGCTGCTTCTTTTCACCCAACAGGGGAGAGTTTCCCCGGCCGGACGTAGTGTGTGGAAGGAACACATTATTCCGACCAGTTCCTTTCCATCAGGCGCCCCAGCTGGCCAGGGGGAGGTAGTTTAGCTAGCGACCAGGATTATGTCTGCCATTGTGTGTGTCCTGTTATGGCTGGCAGCATGGATGCAAGCATTTCTTTGCATTGACATGACTGGCACGTGTTTTATTGCGATGATAAAGACTGCTCAAAAGCATTGCTCAGTGCTAGAATACACTAATAGCCACATCAATCTCTGTCACTGACATGTTGCTGTAGTTGCTTGATGTGTATATTGTCTGTCGAATCTGTGATGATGCCATGAACCAAAAGTATGAGTGTGTGGGGGAGTTTAAACCAGCCGCCATATGGGCAATAAATAGTAGGATAAACGCAATAATACTAATTAGCTCCATATAGTGTAACAGAGCCCTTCCAAAGAGCCAACATGCACAATAGCAGCACCCTAACTCTGTTTGACCTGAATGGAATTTAACCTTAATTAGTATCATTGGTAACACCTGTGTCTACGCTACTATTTCATGCCAATATTGCTGCCGTGAAAAAGGTCTATTCTACTGACTTTACAATAAACGTTTTCCTCTTTTACTGTTGGAATGCAACGTTGGCCCTCATTTTTCACTTTATCACATGCAATAACACATGCATGCCGTTCATCTAGGCAGGGTTTACATGTGTGCGTGTGTGTGAGTCCGTGCAAATTGTAATTGAGAGGGGAGGAGAGGACAGATCAGAGAGAAGAGGAGCTGAGAAGAGAAGGAATTCAGGACAAAGATAAAAGACAGATGAGTGCAGACTAGTGGAGGACAGAATAAAGATTGTGTGGAGTACTGGAAAGATCCTACTGTACATAGCCACTTAAACCCATAGTCTACATTGATGTATATTATTATTAAATAGTGAATAATCGTCGCGTAAGTTGCCAATAATGTTCACCTATTGGTGCTATGGCATTGATCCAAAGGTTCTTCCGGTCGATGCACCATTGGTCTGATGGCACACATTATTGCTAACCCGAAATGATTATGCTTTGAGCAAATGAAATCACTTAGTATAGGCTACTATACGTGTCTCTCAACATTCTGAGTTTTGAGCATTCATACAGTATACTGACTGCGACTCGCAGACATGACACCATTGCCGCAAACATGTTCAATGAATCAAACATTTCCATAAATTGAATACATATTCAACACATATAGCCAATCTACAAGCTCACTGTTTCACTATTAAACAGGGCTCATACAGTTGTTAATTCATTCTGTATTTTGTACGTTTGGGTCCCAGGCCGGAGAGGCACCGAATGTATCTTTTGGGTCTTGAGCTGAAAGGTTTGGGAACTACTGTATACTGGTGTACGTAACAAGGATATACAGTAGATAAGAGGCTGCTGTTCTAGTAGATCTCGTGATATATTCTGTCATTCTTTCAATGAAGCTTTCTTCATAATGTATCTCTATCTATGTTATGTATTTTGTATCTCTCCGTTACATAATGTAAGTTCCATTCTCTGTTTCTTTCCCCAACCATTCCCTCCCTCTCGCTTTTACCTGTCTTTCTTTGTCTGTCTCTCTCTCTCTCTCTCTCTCTCTCTCTCTCTCTCTCTCTCTCTCTTTTCCCTCCTCCTTAAACGTCCTATATACCTTTCCTGATGATAGCATACAATTGTATTATTATTATGCTATTTTAGATTTTACCCCATGGAGATAATAAGCAGTTGCTTAAAGAGAGGAAACAGAATGGATTCGTTAACCTGTGCTCGAGAAGCTCTCTGTGAACTGGTGCGTGCTCTCCTGGATACAAAGGTGAATAATACATTGTTGTTGGTGCTCTTGTTTTTGTTGACGTCATTACGTTATTTTTGGGGGAATTCTTCATGAGGTCACATGCGGTTTCCGTGGTTAGTCTTGGCTACGGTGTTTCCATAGCGAGGTTGAAGTGCGACGGGTGGCTGGCGATGATGGATGACCAGGAAGTAGACGTGATTGGGTTTGTAGGCAGGTGCAAAGCATCATGGGAGTCCCCGGAGAACAGCATAGCGAACTCAAACCTGAACATCTGTCTATGAGTGTGTGTGTGTGTGTGTGTGTGTGTGTGTGTGTGTGTGTGTGCGTGTGTGTGTGTGTGTGTGTGCATGCATGCGTGCGAATAGTATTTGTGTTCCTGTCACCACTGTGTGCATGTGTGTGCCGTGCAATTGCATGTGTGGATGCAAATGTGTGTGAGATAATCGTGTTTGTGCGTGAGTTAGGGCCAGCAACAATCAAGGTAAAATTGTCCATTATTAAGCATTCCTTACGCGTTACAACCTGTTTGTCCTGCCACAAACACTAAATGGGTAATTATTGTGGATATTGTTTGTGCGTTCATACTACAATAGCAAATAGTGTTTCTTTGTATGTGTCTTTCAGACACGGCACGGGTGTATTTCAAACAGAGGGGTCATCGTTTAAGGCTGTGAACCTTGACAATCCTGAAAGTGTCCACGGCCCACGCATCTGACCACTTGACACGGCAGCCGAATGGAATGGCCGCGTGCATTCTCAGACTCCCTGAGTGTGTGCATCAGATGGTCAGTGGGTGGTTCGAAGTATTATATTCCTCAACAGGCAACTCCTGCAAATATGCCTTATTGAGCTATGGTCTGAACTATACAGCTTCACAAAGAGCCGCAGAATGGTTATATAATATATTTCACATGCGGTCAGGATGTATAAGCGTGATCTAGAAATGTTTACTTTTCATCATGACATCTTCCTGGATGTCGTGGGCTATCTGTCTGGACTATTGGGGCACTATACGTGTGCCCCGGTATTTCAGTTTATTCTCACTCGCTTGGATGCATTTCTTAAAACTCTAACCTCATTCTCTCTCTAACATTGCTTCAAAGCCACGCGCCATGTCAGGCAACTGGACAATATATTTCACTTCTCATTGTGTTCAGGCAAAAGGCAAAAACACTAAACGCAGTTGTCAGTGTTGATGCAATTTTCATTCCACTTTGACATTCCAGTTGGCTATTGTACATTTCTCATTCGTATTTACAGTTGTAAATCACTGAATAATAAATACTATAGCAAGTATTTGCATTAGCATTCTGTTTTTACAAAAGATATGAAAAAGATATGTAATAAATATGTTTATTCTTGTACTTGTGTGTGTCCAGGTTTGTCATTGACAGCAACACTAGCTCACATCTGTCGATACTTTGCCATTTACATGTCGGGGTTTACATGATGATGAGAAGGTGCTATTTTGGTGATGTTGTTGTAGCAACTAATTGACTTAATGTGTTTTGACACATGTGGTTATCATTTTTATTGTTATGGTTTCTTTTGCATGGGTGGTAAACAGTTATGAGAAATTATTTTACTATTTCGGGGATTGCGCCTAGGGTTTTGGGAAAGAGGTTAGAGTTTCAGGAAATGCATCCAAGGAATTGAAAAAAAAAACTGTAATAGAGTACGCATTAGGCTCTTGGTTCTAATGTTCATGCTTGGGGGTTCAGTAATTGATTAATGCATGCTCTCATGTTGGCCATGTGTTTACACTTTCAGTAGTAAGGAGTGCTGACAATCAGAGCAATTAATGCCAAAGAAATAACATGAATCTCATATCAATAAAACTGTTTTCCTTAGTAGTCATGTGTGCCTGGCAATAGTAGAACGTTTATGACCAGTGGAAACTGACATTTAAATACATGTATGATCGAATCTGCACCTCAACACCTTTCATTTTGGTCTCAACATGGTCTTAACATACCCAAACTACAAATTCATATGAGTGATTCTCAATTGGAAAAGGGGAGAGGCACTGAATTAACAAAATAACATAACATGAATAAAATCAAATCATAATATTTGTGTGAATTAATGGTGTGAAATAAAACATCCTCACTGGCATTACAACAGTATTAGCCTGAAAGAAACCTATATGGTTTTACGGGCATAAGGGTATAGGGCGGACCATCCCCCTCTGCGTCCACGCAGTGTGAGCTACAGTAGTCGATTGGCTATGTTCAAATGGCCGTGCGTGTGTGCGTGCATGCGTGTTATTGTTGTTGTTAAAATCTTCTAAATAAAACTGCCTTGTCTTCAGACTACAGAGTGTTGAATAGGAGGCTACTCACTTTTTATTCTGTGTGGGTTTTAGATATTTACCAGCTTTTGACACAAACGGTACAGGGTACAACCAAATTAAAAGTCTTATTTACAAGCTTACCTACAACTGTGCACTAGTACAACCAAAGGGTCTCTTAGCTTTCTTAGAAAGGTCTCTTAGCTCTCTTAGTGGCAGAAATAATCGGCTACCATAAATTTAAAGAAAATAAAAAATAGACATTATAAAGCCAGAACAGATGTTTCATCTGAAATATTATTTTCTGATTCCTAAATCCGTCAAACTGTGACCTTTTGGCGCTGTCCAAAGTTTTCATAAAACAGTGAGGCTGTGTTACAGTAAGCAAAGGAAAAAAAAGAACCCTTTTCGTCAGAAGAAAGGGACAAAGCAGTCCTTGTTTATGTGGGGAACCTCTGTGGAACACGATTTAAGGCTAAGGTTCAGATGAACAGATAAGGACACACTTTAGGAGTGCTTAGTCTTTACAGTCTCTCCTGTGATGCAGGCTGAGACTCAATTAACCCACGTCATTCACAGCAGCAGATGTTTTACATGAGGACTGCAGAAAGCCCTGCCACCTGAAATCTAATGTGGATAGATTGTGCAAGGCTGTGGACGTGTCACGTGTGTGTGTGTGTGTGTGTGTGTGTGTGTGTGTGTGTGTGTGTGTGTGTGTGTGTGTGTGTGTGTGTGTGTGTGTGTGTGTGTGTGTGTGTGTGTGTGTGTGAGAGTGTGCGTGTGCGCTTGTGTATGCAAATATGTGTATGTACAGTATATGTGAATGTATAGTCTGTTTGCATGTCTGTGTATATGTAGGCATACATGCATGAGTTTTTGGCACGTGGGTGAAATCACCCATCAGCTATATTTGCCAGACATAACAGCCCAACAGCCAAACCCAACTAGTCACTTTGAGTGTCACCGAACGCGAAAGCCACGGGTGTCTTTCTGACACCTTTCTGACAGAAATACCAGCCTGGTGACTGCCTTTCTGACAGAAATACCATCCTGGTGACTGCCTTTCTGACAGAAATACCAGCCTGGTGACTGCCTTTCTTACAGAAATACCATCCTGGTGACTGCCTTTCTGACAGAATTACCAGCCTGGTGACTGCCTTTCTGACAGAAATACCAGCGTGGTGACTGCCTTTCTGACAGAATACCATCTGATTAAAGCATTTCTGACAGAAATACAATGTGGGAGGGGAAGCCTCGCCCCGTATAGTATACGGGGCGAGGCTTAATTCCCCTCCCCGTATTTCTGGCAGAAGCTTTTGACGGGTGATTTCACCCTTCTGTGAGCTTTTGCATGTACATGCATGTTTGGGCGTTTCAAACAAGTTTACACTACACAAACATCTCATAAATAACAATACACTAGGTTCATATGAGTTTAGAAGAGGGCTCAGTCCCTGGATTTATATTCTCCCGGAATCATTAATAATGTGATTGAGAGAAATTATGTGACGGGAAGGAAAGAAAGGAAAGAGGAATTGAGGGCAGCTATAAAAGAGGATGAAAAATGGGAAGGCAGTTGGTCCATGCAGTCGACATACCGGTATAGGTATGGAAAGGTGTGGAAATGTTTAGGAGGGACTGCAGTGGAGTTTCCTCACTATATATTGTTCAACCCAATAACTTAAATGCTCCAAAATGATATGCCGTCCCTATAACAGCCCCAAACCAAGGGGTATATATAGGCGCCGCTATAGAATAAAAATATTTGATTGACCGAGCTGAACTGTGTGGCGTGCAAGGTTGGGGGATAAGTAATGAGGGGCAGAGGGCGGGGGCACACGGGAATGTTTTATACAGGAAGTGACATAAATGTGCATATATACGTTGACTCAAAGGCCAAGTCGTTCGGCTGCTTAACGGGGGCCGGCCATTGTTGGGAAATGGCAAAAGTCTCTATTTATCCATCAGCCTCGATGGCTCGGGTTTCACACGAGGGCCCAATCCCATTTTCTCTCTCTCTCTCTCTCTCTTTTTTTTAATTGACATGCATGTGCTCTATTGTAAATCCCAATATGAGCACAGCCAGGGTTAATTTGACAGTTGATACGGCGCCAAAAATGCTCCCAGAGGAAGTCCGATTTCACTCCTTTCTGCGCTTTTGTTTCTTTGTTTCTCCGCGTCGAAATGCAGGAAGCGACGGACGGCGCTGGTGCCACAGTGTGTTGTGTTTTAGTGCCGCTCCCCAGTTGCATATTTCAGAGGTGAGGAGAGAGTTGTGTGTATAGAGCCCCCTTTACGCCAATGTGAACACACTCTTTTTTATACTGCTTACGGTTTCAGTGTAACAGATCCACCGTGATTTGGAGAAGTGACCGGCATTTACCTGTTGATAATGTATAGTTGACAATGCTTCATTGTGAAATGGTTCTCGACATTTAGTTGTAGCCTATAGGAACAAGGTTGTCTATCTCCTCTTGGATGTGCGAGTTGAATTACTGAGGTTGGACACCGCACCTATACTGTATAGCACCAGGCCAGGATTAACCATGGAACTTCGTGGAGCTTAATTAAGCTCCAGGGCCTGCAGCTTGCAGGGCCCTGCAGTGCGAGTCTATTTAAAATAGGTACAGCTGTTGCTTCCGTCGAAACCGTATTCATACAGTAGGTCACAGATTTCAATGTGACACAACACAGGAACCGCAGCTAGTGTTTTTTGGTTGTCAAACAGTTTCTTAACCACTCGTGGGAGGAGACTCAAAAATAACTCTATGGGAGTATAGCGGCGATAGTGCTGGCGTTGTGTGAACGCATGCGCGGGCGAAACGCAAAAAGTGTCGTTCTTGATTGTGTTATACGTGCAATCGCCTGCAGGGCCCTCGGAGGGGTTGATTGGACACTGCCTATAGCACCATGGGTCGGTCCCAGTGAGCAGACCTATACTAGTTACGATACCAAACCCTTGGGGTCCAAAGGCAAGAGTCTTACTGACTGAGTGACCGGGGCGGTGGGCACACTATAAAATATACACAGTGTATACAGAGCACAATGTGCACTAGTCTGCAGGTCAAATAACAGTCTCGCAACCACAGACAATCCAGGAGAGAATAGTACAGTAAATGTAATGGTTTTATAAATTCTAAATCACCCACAATTAGTTACTTAATTGTGTTATGAGCCTCCCAATTGCCAGAGGAAAAAAACACCTTGTAATTATTACAGTATGTCGCAAACCACAGTTACGTACGGGCCTCCCAACAATGCCCTTGTGCCTAGAGATATAGGAATGCCCTTTTTCACGTGTATTCTGTTAACTTTGATCCACAGTACAGTACAATTATGAACAAACTTTTCATGTAAACATTTCAAATATGTGGATGCAAGAGGCGTTAAACAGGTAGTTTGTGTAGGATACATAGTACATAGTGTTTACAGTAGGCTACCATTAGCAGCATGTGCTGAGGGTTCAAGTCTGACTCAAGACATGTGTCATCTCTTTTCTCGGGCTCATTATCACTCTCTCTCATCTTCTGCCATGATGTACTGTATATTGTCATGTAAAACAGACATGCTGTACTGCCAGAGCAAACTCCGGCAAGTAAACAAACCTCATAAAAGCTCTAAGATGAAACTGTCCTGTTTACAGTATTTCGGTGTACCCGTCTTGCACTGTTGTATATGAACCTCAAGTGTCCCAATCTGTACTTTGAGTCACGTATAAAATAACGTCAGACTGGCATTTTAACATTTTCTGCAATCACTGTTTTTCATTAAATATATTTCACCGGTCAAGAGGTTATGAAATATGGAGCATTGAGGACAAATAATGTGTGCAATATGGTTGGTTAGAGGGACAGAAACAACATAGTATGCAGTTAAACATTAAAGGGATAGTTCAATTTTTTCTATAGGTGACTTTAGTTTAGTCTGGTTTTGTCGCATTCCTAAACCATTAATTTGTTGAGCAGGAATGGTTCCCTATGGAGAAACAATAGTCTCTTTTGTGTCTCCTATCGGAAGCGCTGGAACGTGACAGAAAACGAACAAACAAAAACTAAGGCTTCGTGGGGTGTGTCATTTATAGAAAATAAGTAATTTTTGGGTGAACTTCTCCTTTAACATTGGGATTTACTCAGAGAGGGAAGAGACAATGAGAGAGAGATTGCGTGAAAGGGAGAGAAAGAGAGTTGTGGTTTCCTTACAAAAAGCAGATATGGAATCTCTTAATAAGGTCAACGGTCACTGAATGAACAGAGCATGTGGTTAAATAACTAGAACATTGTGTTATCTCCTGGCCAGTGTTTGGATGTTACATATTAACTGGAGAATGGGAATCATAGGGAATGAAGAGTGCAGCCATCACAAGGCTACTGTGGTCTTTTCTGATTTTATTTCGTGAGGACAAAATGTGCTCATATATACTGTCAAATAGAAAGACAAGGAACATCTCTTCTCCATTCTCATGTCACCCCAGGGGACATATGTTGTTTCTGATTACTTCAAAGGGCTTTTTTTTTTTAGGCTTAGGGCTCCAAAAGTATGGTGTAACCAAGGAAGTAGCTACAGTATATGGAATTGATGTTGTCAATGAAGGTTCTCACACAGTATAGTACAACAGAGTTGCCTGAGTTCATGGGTGTGTGTGTGTGTGTGTGTGTGTGTGTGTGTGTGTGTGTGCGTGCGTGCGTGCGTGCGTAAGTGTGTGCGTGCTTACGTGAGTGCGTGCGTTCGGGCGGCAGTTCGGGCGGCAGTGTGTTGCACACGGAACGGAAGACATGTAGTTGACTGAGGCTACTGCTGCTTATTATCACAACATAAAGTTATATATCATGATTTCGACCTAAATGGCATACTATTGGCATAATATATCAACAAGGAGAGGATGATATAAAAATAGCTTAGCCTGATGAGTCGACCGTCTTGATCCAAGGATGTTTCAAACACGGTCATCACTCATCAGGCTAATCTTTTTTAACTTTATTTACACTTAGACAGAGTGGCGCATTACGCCAACATTACCTGGGTTAGCTTTACATCTTGTGTTGAATGTTGGCATTATAATCCCTTGGTCTTCAGAAATCAGAAATGCTTTAAGCACCCCTCCTGGGCATTAGGGCGTGGGCTGCCGCGGCCAAAAGAACCGCACGCCCCTGGGACTCTTCCATACTCTAACGTTTTAAACAATGGCACAGGGGAACCAGGCGCTCCGCCGGTCCCCGAGTGCCCACCCTTAATCAGGATGAAAAATGAAGAATTGGACAGGTCAAAGGTTAAACATTAAAGTCCTACTAATGGGCTATATGCATACACAGTTACACACCATTTTGGAAACTTTCTTCACAGGTGTTACCTATGATGCTAATTATCTCTGCTATACAGCAGTGGGTCTCAAAGTGTCCTTGAGTGGGTTCCAAATGGCCCCGTACGGGTGTGTAACTCTGAGAGTGTACAAATATAACCATTATTTTGTTCCATTTGTACACTCTCAGAGTTATGGGGATCCTTCAAATGAAAAGGTTTGAGAACCATGTACTGTATGTAGGCTTATATTGTAGGGAAGGGGGCCGGAAGTAGGAAGAGCTATTCTGTGTGAGTATAGCCAATTGTCACATACATTTGACCCATCTCTTGGAGCGGAGGTAATGTGTACCGATTTACATGATGTTTGTACAAAATGTGTAGGAGTGATAGCACTGGTGCGCTAGCCAGGGGTGAAAAGGTTGGCATACTGGCATTTTTTTTCTCTGCCTAGTGTAAATGTACATGCAAGGTTTCATCGCATTCGGACGCTGCATTCATGAGCCAAAAGATGAAAGCAGTTATCGTACATACCACCTGATGCTAAAAAAACAAGAAAAAAAAACAAGAAAAAATGAGCTCTTACAACATACAAACATAAATTATAAATAATCACAATGTTTACATGACACCTTCTCTCTTAATATAAACATCTCCAAAGTAATTGCACAGAAAATAAAACACAAACACAATACCTTGTTCCCGTTCTAGCTGGGTGCTAAGATATGAAACTGTTGCTGCTGCTTCCTCAAACATTTCCTTGATCTGATCCTGAGCAGCCAGGTGAGTGCAATACCTAATCAATGCAACCCCCAGTGGAAAATTACCAGGCTCTAGGCCACACACTGAACTCAAACCAAAAAACCCTTTCAAAATAAAAGTATGACACACAGTGCTTTGGGTCATTTACATCTATACTACTCAATTAAGTAAGTAAGGGCTTTTCCATTTGCCATTTAATTGAATTCATAATTCATTCATGTTCATTAGTTCATAGTGTTCCAGTTCCACGTTTGGCTGCTCATTTCTTTGTGTCATCAATCCGACTGCAATTGTTAAATCTAAGTTCTCTATCACGATTTGATACATTTTGGGGGTTAACCCATGTAGACTTTCAAGCACCAAACTGAATGTGTCCATATTTGTATATTATTTTTGTATTTCATTTTTTGGTTTTGGACAACGTGTCTGAGCTGAGCTGTCTGTGTTTTAGTTTTTGGTTTTGTCTTGTCTTTGTCATAAAATGTAAAAATCAATAAAAAATATTATTGAAAAACAAAACAAAAACATTAAAATAAAGGCCCCAAATGTTGACAAATATTTAGATCGAAAAGCTCACCAAGCTTCAGGATGTGAAACGGCGTGAGCATTAAGATTGGATATTTACACTGAGGTATATTATACAGAGCTTAAGTGGTTAAATGAATGCCTCATTTTGGAATGAAAGCTCACGTGTGTTGTTCTTGTGACGTGTGCAGGTTAAGTGCGGCATAAAGGACAGCAACAACCACTAGACTTTGAAGCAGGCGACAGAGGAGTGTTTGATTATTGGAGAGCCCTGCACCTGTGCCGCCCTCCCTCTGAAGGAAGCACCAATGGCAGAGTACCAAGAAAATATCTCCTCCCGTGCACCGGCCTCCATCGAAGGCCCAGTCAAATATGGGGAGCTCTTTGTCCTGGGGTATGAAAGTTATGAAACACTCATGACTAATGTATTAATATTCATCGAATAGGCACTATGGACAGCAGCCATATTGGAAAGAAATAGGGCCTCTCCCTTACTTCCTCCACGGGTCTGACCAATTATGCTAATTGAGGTATGTGTTTCTGGTCAAACAGTGTCAGAGTGCTGATATTGTCCATGTTGGTTCTCTGGAAACACTCTGCTACACCGCTGGGTCTCAAAGTGTGCACATCCAGGTCCACTCATGGTTCCTTGAGGGGGTTCCAAATGGCACCTTACTGGTGTTTAACTCTGAGAGTGTATACAGACGGAACCAAATGGACCTGCAATGGTCCATTCATTTGGTTCTATTTGTGTACACTGTACACTCTCAAGAGTTATGAGGGTCCTTGAAATGAAAAGGTTTGAGAACCACTGTGCTATACACTAAATGTAACAGAGCCTTAATTAGTTAGAATCAGTGGTATCACCTCTTGACGGAAGTAAGGAAGAGGCCCAATGTCTGTTCAATGTTGCTGCTGTGCATAGAGCCTATTGACTATTATGTTCACACTCTGGCCATGTTGTTCACCTTATTGGGAGCTAAATGGCTTCTGTGTGAATGCGGCCAGTGGTTTTGCTGAAACATTTGTGGCTCTTTTGCAGCATCGCTTCTACCAGGAACAGTCACATAAATTGTATACAGTTAGACTTTAGAAATGTTGTGTGTTTTTTTATTTGGTTTAATGGAATGTTTACATGACCTTGACTACTGATAATCAGTTGTTGGCTTCAAATAGATTACACATTGTGAATAGAATACAACTCAAAGTTAACTGACTCCAATCATGCTACTGTTCGTATAGGTGACAGTTGACTACTCAAGTCCACTACTCAAGCCCAGTTTATTGACGAAATGCAATAATTATGTTGTGGTTCGAACGACAACTTTTTACTAGTTTGTAATGATAATAATTAAAACGCCTTTATCTATTGATTTCTATTGTTACAGCAAAATATTATTATTATTATTTATTTATTTCTATTTTATTTTTAGCTTGCTTTATTAACCACAGCGCTCCCGCACACTGTTTTATCTTCTCACAGATTCCTGCCCAACGCGGACGAGGGCGGTACGAAAAGCCACTTCGCTTTGTGCCGGAGACCGACGGCCAACGGTGTGAAAGCAAGCACTGTACTTAGGTCTTAGGTCTGTACGCCAGGTCTTATTTACAATCGCCTTCCTTTTTCATCCACTATGTACATAGTGTTTTATTGCAATTGACGATATTTCAATACAGCAATGCCTTGGTATGTTTTTAAAGAAAGTTCTTCAGTACTTTAACATACACATTTGACAGAGCAACTGCCACTTGTGGTTGACCAGGAGTATCTGCTTTGACTCAAGTACTGAGTTTGAGTACCCTGGTGGGTTCTTCCAACTGTGAACTTCTCTGTGTGTTCCAGAACAACGTATCCTACATTGTCTCCAAAGAGTCCATGGTCGTGGTGGAATACGCTCCTGACACAAATACGGACATGTTTCAGGTCTGTAGGATCCGTTATGACGTAAAGATCATCCCCATATGGGCTGTGATCTGGCCTATAGTCCTGAACGTCACCGGAGTCATCATAATGTCATCATGACGTCATTTGGCTTGCTGGGAGGGATACTAAGGTGAAAGTGGTTAATACAGTGTACTGTATGTACTGTAAACAAGCTGTGAGTGATGTGTAACCCCCTTGTGTGTTTGTCTATAACAGATTGGGCGGTCCACAAAGAATCCCATTGACTTCGTGGTGACGGATACAGTGCCCGAGCCCGACAGCGAGTCATCCGTCTCGCGGTTCGCCTGCCAGAGGAGCCCGCCCTTCGCCACGCGCATCTACACCGCCGGCTTTGACTGCTCAAATAACATCTTCCTCAGTGTAGGTCGTGAAATGTCACATCAAATGTCTCATTATGCACAAGTGTGTCTGTGTGACTGACTGTACAGGGATTCATAACTTCAGCTAAAAGCTCAAAACGGTGTGTTTTGAGCTTTTAGATTATGCTACTTTTGAGAAGGTTTACTACTTTTACTTACTATAAGTCAGGGTTATTCAACTGGCGGCCCGCAGGGCACCCCCTTGTGGCCCCTGGAACAATTTTCATTTTCTTACGGCTAATAGACGTTACGGGGTATGGTGTGTGCGCGATATGAAGCGTGAGATGACTAAATCACAGTAATCCTTAATCATATTCCATCATAATCAAGGACCTTTGGAGAGAAATGAGACAGACTCCTGCAGTCACTTTAGACTAGAGCACTGCAGAGGGCAGGTGTGTGTGTGTGTGTGTGTGTGTGTGTGTGTGTGTGTGTGTGTGTGTGTGTGTGTGTGTCCAGCTGGTGCTCATTGACGCTCATTAATGTCAAGGTAATTATGTTTATGCACTGTCAAATAAGTCTATTCTAAGGTAGCATATAGATATACCTGTATAGACAGACGTATATCATCCTGCTCATTACTGTGCACAAATGTATTATAAATCTTGAGAACCCACAAACGTGCATCCTGTGCGGCCCCCCCACACACAATCATTGTATATTTTTGGCCCCTGAACTAGTTGAATACCCCTGCTATATAAGTACACGTTTTTGTACGTTTCTCAAGTAAGACATTTAATAGAGGACTTTTACTTGTACAGTATATATTGTGCGCTATTGCTGCTTTCACTTAAATAAAAAAAAATCTGATGATTCTTTCACCTGCACTGCCTTCCTCCCGCCGCAGGAGAACGCAGTTAAATGGAAAACACGTAATGGCCAGATGGACGGACTGACCACCAACGGCGTGCTGGTGATGCACCCGCTCAAGCCCCGGCCTGTGGAGGGAGATCTCGGTGTGCGGCAGCGTCTTCACCCTCCGGGAGACCTGCTTGCCTCAGCAACTCGGGGACAAGGTGAGGACTATACAACTGTTCTCAACAAACATAGTGCACGTTGCACAGAAAAGTCATCAAAACAAAATAAATCGCTCAGCGGTTCAGGCACCTTGGCAGTGTGCACCGATCCCGACGGCCTTTACTGCATGTCACTCCCTCATCTCTATCAGCCTACTGTCAGCCTACTGTCTGTCCCTCTATAAAACATATAAAATAAAGGCGAAAGCAGATGCAGCTTACACATTTAGATTAATCGTGTGACTTGTACTTCTACGCCCTTGCTGAACTTGAAATTGCTTGGTGGGTGCCATCATGTGCCCGAATCACAGTTCCATTTTCCCCTCTGCACCAATCCTTTGGCCTATTTTCATTGAACGTTTGCATATTATAGGACATAGGAATGATTAGGTTCATGGGGTTAGGCCTAACCATTAAGTGCATGTACCGATGTTGCGTTTTGCCATTTTGATGTTTTGCCATTTTGATGTTTTGTAAAAAGTGGGAGTGCAGTGCCGGGTACAATATAAACTTGGAAAGCAGAGAAATGTAATACAAGGGTTTTCAAAAACATCCTCAATCAAATTAAAAGTGAGAGGAAAGGAATGGGACATTGGGACAGATTTCCATGTTTTACTTTGAAACCTAAATTGAAAATAGAGAAAACAGCTGCAGGCCCATTTTTCAAAATGTCCGTAAACATTCAAAACCAAGTGGAACAATTAAAGTCGAAGTTCCTGTTTTCGTTTGTTGTCATTTTTCCCTTCAAAGTCAGAATCAAGGAAATGAACACTGAGCTGCGTTCCGTTGTTCCATTATGCTTCTTCGTTCTGCACTGAAAGTCAACTGCATCAGCTTGTTTCATAGTCTGTTTCATTGCCTGTATTGATTGGTGATTACAGAACTGAAGAATGTGGTAAAATGATTGCGTATCACTTCTTGAGACCTTTTGTTCTCCTCTGTGAAACGTGTCCTTTCTCAGCATCTCAGTGACTCATATTTTGTTCCACACCCACCGGTTGATAATCACACGTCTGTGGAGTTTCTGCTCTGTCACGTGGATAGAAAAGACACAACATTAGACATTGAACAATAGACATTGTGGAAAAGAAAACACGGGAAAAGACTGAGGATGTGCCAGACAGTGAACCACAGGTACCCTATAGTGTCCCTATTCTGGACAGTCTCTATGAAGCTCCTATGAACTTGGAGATCGGCTATTTAGGCTACAGCGAAGAGATTCGGTGAAATTGGGGCAAAAGAAGAGAGTCAGGGACGTCCTACGGCATATAGTAATACAAATTCCTGGGGGACCCCAGTCAAGGAAGTATAGTATAGGATGTAAGCGGTTAAAGCAGTGAACATGAACCTGACATTTCGCAAGACATTTCATCGACTGAACAAGGATGACACTCACTTCAGATGTTTTATTAATCGATGAGTAGTCTTTTAATATAATAGAGACCAACAGTAACATAACTTTACCTATCCTTTCATAATAATACAACACGTGTCGGTGACTAATATAAACGATGAGTCTTCCCTGGTGGTTCTCTGACATCCTGTTGATGATGCCCTTTGGGAACGCATATAGAAGCTTACAATGTGTTGTGTTGTGTTGCGATGCGCTGTCAGCTTGTAGATTGTTTTCGAATCATTCGCTTTTCGAAGCACTTATACAGCGGCAGGTATCGTTTCTGTCTCTAAGGTACCGCGAGATTTGGTGACCAGACATGAAACGGTGGACAGTCTTGCGATACTTGGGCACGTTCAGAAGCGTACTTTGTGCTCTTTAGATACCTATATAAAATGACAGTGTACACAACACATCGAAAAGCAACACAGCAGGCAATGATGTGTTATATGTCTTCTTTCATTTTCCAGAAGCGGTTATTTTACAATGGTCTCAATCATTCAGAAATAGTATTTGTTCATATGCTTGTCGACTAGGCTCCGCATTGACTCCAATGTATTCCACTAGAGTTTCAGCAGCCGTTTTGCCACAGAGTGTGACGAAACTGCCGGCTGGAATTGCAGGGTAGAGAAAATGACGTTGGCGAACTTTCCTTCAGGAAGTGGTATTTGTGTCTGGGTGAAAAAGGGGACTCCTCATCAATCAACTACTTGTGGTGTTTAGCGTTGGATATAATCGCACCTATACATTCCAGTGTGGTTTCCTGTCCTCCGCAGCCCATCTGGAGAGTGGGCTGCCATGTTATAGTCCAGCTCATTACCACAATTTATTTGGGACTTGGTCCTTGTTTGGGCAGCGGCATTGATGTGGAGCAGACACATCAAACAGACACATCCAGGTCCTGAACGTTCTATACACAATGTCGGACTTCACTGGGTTTAATACACTCATACACACTCAGGTACAGCACGTGTAAACAAAACAACCACGCGTACGCGCACATGCACTCACATGCATGTGCACTCACGCACGCGTGCGCATGCACGCACGCACACATCAAGTCAATCATATATACTGTAGCTAAAACGTACCATCTCTCTCTCTGCTCTGTGTCTCTTGCCTGACATTGTTACTCCAACATAAAACCACAGTGGAACTGGCATACAACAATAAACCCACTACCACCGCATAAACCACCAAATAAATACGCCCTCAGGGTGGCCTGCAAATATTATGAGAGGGCCAGTTTTCTCTGACAGCAGGAGTGTCGGGGACTAGGTGTGTGTGTGTGCGTGTGTGCGTGCATGCGTGCGTGCGTGCTCATGGGGGTTTGCCAATGCGTGTGGGAGAGGAGACTATTTAAGCAGCATTACTCTGTTAGGCAGTTGCCAAGTACCTGTCTTCTTCATTTCTACATCCCTCTCTGTCTTCTCGGTCTCAATATGGCCAGCACCTGCAGAAACACGCGCGCGCACACACACACACACACACACACACACACACACACACACACACACACACACACACACACACACACACACACTGTGCAAACAGATCAGGGGATCAGGCATACTGTACAATACTACTGTCACTCAGATGGACATTGGACACTGCATATCTTATCTACATATAGGGATAGATGGACATGTAGATAAACACACACACCCACACACACACACACACACACACACACACACACACACACACACACACACACACACACACACACACACACACACACACACACACACAGAGAGAGAGAGACTATTACTTCAGCCCCCCTTGTTGCTCCAGATGGGGTTCCCAGATTTAGAAGAGTCTGAAACATCTATAATGTGTCTGGCCCTGACCGAGGGAGCTCTGCATCGGTCTGTTGTCTCACACACACGCACGCACACACACACACACACACACACACACACACACACACACACACACACACACACACACACACACACACACACACATACACATACAGTCACACACACTCACACACACACACACACACACACGCACACACACACACACGCAGCAGAACAGCAGCTCAGCGGCGCAGAATGCAAATGGAAGGAAACAGACAAATTATCTGTCTCTCCAGGAATGCCTTGATGGGGAAAAGCGTCGGCCAAGTGCTGCGACTGGAGACCAGGGAAGTATGCATACCGGCCATGCCTGCACTCTCCCCTCAGTCTCAAGTGGGCTCCGATGTGTTAACCTTAACTTTGTCTTTCCTTTTCTCAACCCTTCATAAAACAAGCTGTGTGCGTGCGTGTGTGTGTGTGTGTGTGTGTGTGTGTGTGTGTGTGTGTGTGTGTGTGTGTGTGTGTGTGTGTGTGTGTGTGTGTGCGTAAGCGTGTGTGTGCATGCGTGTGTGTGTGTGTGTGTGTGTGTGTGTGTGTGTGTGTGTGTGTGTGTGTGCATGCGTGCTAAACATTGGAACGTGGAACCGGACATGCTCATATCATTAGCTATAGTTTGTGTAGGTCAGCCTATAGCTTCCTGTGTCGTCTGTTAACTGTGATAAATTGATGAGTCATCCGAAAAAGCAAGAGCATTCTGAATCCTATTCTCAGTATAGGGACACATTTGTAGAATAACTTTTCTTTTAACTTATGTTGGTGCTAGTCTGGGGCAATCTGTTAACTATAAAATATTGAACATATAGGGCACTATTTAGAGCAGATGATGATAATGCGTAAGGTAGCCTGGGATCGATACCATTTTCGAATTTCTGATCCGGTCGGAGTGGAAATAATCGGGTGGTCGGGACTCGGGATGACCGGAACCACCTCCAAAATAATTCCCCTAGTTTAAAACTTGGGGAATTAAATAAATTGAATTAATCGTTTTGTTTCTTTTGGTATAATAATAATTTGGTATACTTTCTATTCTAATTTGTAGCGCGACTAGCGAGACTAAGGTAATTGGTTTGCTTTATGTGGGGGGAACAAAAACGCCAACCATAACACCCGGAACAACACATTTTTTATTGGGGGAAGATCAGATATCGTTCCAGATTAGGGATGTGCCGATGAGACATTTTGGCCAATTTCGATATCCGATATAATTAATTGCTGTTATGGCTGATAACCGAT
Source organism: Protomyctophum bolini (assembly GCF_963924005.1). NCBI lineage: Eukaryota > Metazoa > Chordata > Actinopteri > Myctophiformes > Myctophidae > Protomyctophum > Protomyctophum bolini. Next base: position 42,106,426 of record NC_137863.1, read on the forward strand.
ATTACAGATGTCGATATGATATCTCATTCTTCATGAAAAAAGTATAATAATTTTGTCCATTCTGAAAAATACCATGTAACAGCGTATCTGCACTGCAGGCTTAGGCAAATCACATTTAACTTTAATACCTTTATATTTAATATTGTGAGCTTGTAGATCTGTTCAAGCTGTTACTTTGGGCTTGTTCATCAGTAAAGACAGACCGATTAATCGGACGGTCTGATTGATTGATCGAACCGATGCCGATTAATCTAAAAACAACTAGAATCGGAGGATACCAATGTGTGGGGGCGTGTCCTATAGAGGGAGTTGCATCATGGTCCAATAAGCCAAGGAATCCAGGGAGGGAAAACAATTGATTGTATATATACGACCTATGTGGTTCAAGAGTTATAGGCCAAAATGTAAAGCAGCATAACCCAATTTTGAGGTTTTCCTTGGCCTACCGGGAGTGTGCGTGCCGAGTTTACAGGCCAATGACTCTGGCAGTGTCCACAGTCCACACACACACCCACACACACACACACACACACACACACACACACACACACACATACACGCACACACGCAGGCACGCAGAGAGGTGTCATTTGCGAGGAAGACACAGAGAACAAGTACATGTGCCAGAACGTGCACAAATGTGCTTGTGTGTGAGACTGAGTGCGAGGGAGTAGAGAGTGGACACTTGTATTGGCTACTATGGCTAGACAGACTATAGTCTATAAGATAGTGTCACGCCTCGCTCCTCTGCCTTTGGTCCAAACCACTGGACTAATATGTGGCTTGACCTTTATGGTTATGTGGTTGTTTTATGTTCAGTATTTTGCCATGTCTTGTTCTGTTTGGTTTTCTATTACCCTGTTGGTTTTGTGTATCTTATTTTGTAGTATAGGTCCCTAGTGTTTCCTGTTTGCCTAGTTGCTGTTCCCTACCTTGTCTCACCTACCTTGTGACGTGTCAGTGTTTTCACCTGTGTCCTCTTTGTCCTGTTAGCCTATCCTGTGTTTGATTGTATTTTGAGTTCACCTGTGTCTAGTTAGTCTTTGTCTATTTATATACCCCAGTTTGTTCAGTCCCCTGTCGGATCGTCATTTCACGTCAGCGTGTTTACTGTGTCCTTGTTTTGCCTGCCCCATTTTATGGGAAGTTATATAGTTTAATAAACATCCTGAACCGTGAATCTTGCCTTTTGGTCGTACTGCTTTTGGGTCCTCTGATCGCACCCTGACAGATAGTCTTTCCCCATATGACTAATAGAGAAATCATCCATGCTGTCATGTACTGTACTGTAAGACCATAGCTTCCAAATAGTCTTCTTGAAGGACTGAATTCATCAACACATTTTCAGAAAAATACAAATAGTTTGACTTGCTATATGGTCATGATTCAGGATGAATCATAAAGTACGAATGGATGCACTGAATGCCACACAATAAGAACATAATAAACCACTCCTATGACATTGAGAAAACACTGTCCATCAATTGCTATGCTCTGTGGATTGACTATCCATCCACCCATAGATCCATTTACATCCACTTACTGTACCTGGAGTCGGGTCATGGAGGTATTTCTTTATCTGGTTCTTGATCTTCCCCATGGCCTGGATGTGGATGTACCTCCATTAGGGAGATCATGGAGATGCCCAGGAGGTGTGCCCGAACCACTTACTGCACCATAGCTGTGGTCTTACTCAAGCCTCTCCTAGGTGACTGCAGCTTCTGTCCCTAAAGGTTATAGCCATTCCTGAGAGAAATTGTTGTTGTTGTTTCACAACCACTTTGTTCTTGCATGAGAGTATAGGAATGATCATTGACCAGTAGATTGAGAGCTTTGCCTTCTAGCTCAGCTTTCTTTTAGGCGTGTGTGGTACACACAGCAAAGGCAGCAGAGGATCCTGCTGTCAGGAGTAATATGACATACACAGAAAGAAACACGTGTGCACGATCATGGCCTCATGCCCCTGTCCGGTGTGTTCAGTTGTGACTTTGCCTAGTGTGTTTTTCCCCTCATTGATTCTGCTTACCCCCTGGGCCCCTCCCCTCTCTGTGCGGCCTTGATTATCAGACTGGTACCACCTGTATTTTTTCTTTTGTTTCAGTCTGAGAGTGTGAGAAGTACCGTAGTTTCTGTTTTACGTTTTTGAGGGGCACGACTAGACCCTCCAATGTCTGGCTATCAGACTATGGTCTTTTTTATGTTTGTTTTATCCATGCCCCCCAAAAAGCTGCATGCCCTCAAAAAAATCTGTCAAGTCAGCCAAGTCTAGGGACTTTTGTCTTATGGCAGTTTTCAGCATACCCCTCCGTGACGTCATGTGGCAGGCAGCCACAGTGGGTGCCCCTCGCTGTGTGAGTTTTAAATAAGGGTTTGGTTCAACTTCAATTCTTGGTTTCCTACGTTTTGCTGCATTCTGGAACCTTACCTTACTTGTCCCTGAGAATCATCGTTATAAGTATAGTTGCATAAAATGATCTTTAATCGTGCGCACACTACAAGAGTTGAAAATAATTGCACATCACACAAATCATTGTATTGATTAGTGTGCATTACAGTATACCATTTCACAGCGGTTATGGCGGTACAGACAGCAGGCCGACAGGAAATGGGGAGAGAGATGGAGGAGTGACATGCAGCAAAGGCCGTCGGGATCGTGAGTCGAACCCGCGGGCACGCCGCCAGACTGGAACCTACCAGCCAAGGTGCCCGGACCGCCGAGCCACGGCCCAGGCCACATGCAGCCATCTCTTTCTGCAGTGCAGTTTGCCTGCTGATAAATCATAATGTAGCTTCTGCAAATAATTTTTGTGGACATTTAACATCTGTTTAGGTATGAGAACTCGATAGAAAGATAAATATATTGAAATAGTCCATAGATCAATTTAATGGATTCTCGTTATCAAACAAATTTAACTTGAGTTATTGTCTCCACCAATGGAGTTGGACCAGTTAGGTTTTCACCCCCGTTCCATGTGCGTATTTGTCGGTGGTTTGCAAAATATCTTTAGAATGGATGGCTGGATTTCATTAAACTGGGTGGGAATGATCAGTAGCATGCACCGAAAAGATTATTAACTTTTGGATGCCAAATTAGATCAAGTCAAGTACTGTAATCCTTTGCCATCCATCACGTCACGCTGTGCCATCAAATGATGTCATACCGTACAAATTCTAACTCAAAAACAGATGCAGATATTCCCGAAACTTGGTGATAATGATCAGTAGACTGCCCCGAAAAGATTACCTTTTGGATCAATCTGGACAAAGTAAAAGCTCACAATCAAGAGCAAGGTAAAAATGTACATACTGTACAATATTATTATATACAATAATAAATAATCATTTAGTCATGAGAGTGCAGATCAAAGTAATAGGTTTGGCTTAATATCTGGCAGGTGTACTGTAACATAGACAGTAGCAGTAGCCTATACCTTAAAGGTTTTGTCCACATCCACTAGCAACTGCATGGCAGTCTGAAATATCTTTCGTGTCTTTTAGTCTCAATAGTGTGGACAGAATGGAAATACAAAAGCAATATCAAAGAAGTTAACAAGCTAAATTGTGTGGGGGGGAGTGCAAATGGCATGTATTGCGAAATGTAATTGAATGTAAAATGTTTATACTCTGCATGCAAGGCCTGGGTATGCTCAAACATTTTCAAAAACAATGGCTGTGGTGAACATTTGCAATCAACAGTCTGATCATTTGATTTCAGAAGACTTGGTTCATTCTGTAGTGAAACCCCACGTATACTGTGGAAAACTCTACCACCTGAGCTACTAGCTCCATTACTGGTGTCCCCTAGGGGTCTATATACTTGGCTGTTGGCCCCATCTTAATTTTCCCTTTTACCCCAAATCTCACCGAAAATGGGAGCTCACAACAAGCTCACAAGTAACCACCACGCAATGCATTGTGGGACCTTGTAGATTGGCTATTTGCAGGTGAACGTTGGCATATTGCTGAATGTTGGCCTATATTGTCCCAAACTCTTCTCCCTTCTGGCCCCAAAACTGTGGAATGCACTTCCCCGTTGCAATCAGAACTGCAGCATCACTCCCAATCTTCGGCCGTAGACTTAAATAGCATTTGAAACAGACAATGTACAGCATTGTAATTGCATTGTCATAGCACTTCATAGTATAGTATATATGTATAGTTTATATGTATAGTGTCATTATATAGATATGTTCTAGTTACGTTCTTAGCTTACACATGATAAATGCATTCTATATATGTGATGCGTATTCCCATACTTTTTTTGTTCTTGCCTAATGCCTAAATCGCTCTGGATTAAGAGCGTCTGCTAAATGCCTAAATTGTAAATTGTATTATGACAGGCCCAGAATAGAGATGATGGGATGAAAGACATCCTTGGAGCCCAGGTGGGGAACGACCTGTTGTTCTCCTCCCAGTTCTCCATTCGAGGAGGTCGATCTGCTGCTGGCGTTCAAAGCAACCAAAGGTATGGTATGGCAAGTCTGATCGGACCCTATACAGGCCCTCCCGCATGCTCAGATCAGCCAACGCAGCGGGAGAACACTCCACACGTCCCAAACTCTTCTCCCTTCTGGCTCCAGAACTATGGAATGCACTTGCAATCGGAACTGCAGACTCACACCCAATCCTCCACCGTATAGTCTGAAAACCCACCTTTTCAGACTCCATATTAGCCCATAGCACTTGCCGTAGCACTTTCCTTATAGCCTCGATGACCATACAGGTGTATATGCAAAGGCTCAAGTTATGTAACTTAGATAGTATTGTAGCACTATAGTGTACGCATAGTTTCATTATATTCCAGTATTAGGTTCTTAGCTTACGTATGATTCTTGATGCCAATTTTTTGTATTTGATGTATTACCATGTTTTATTCTTGCTTACTGTAAATGGATTAAGATTTAGAGCGTCTGCTAAAATGCCTAAATTGTAAATTGATAGTTGACCTGAGGTGCATGAACTGGATGGACAGCATCCAGTTTGTAGTGGTCTATGGTGAAGCCTCAGTGTTCTCTGTCTATTACATCACGCTATAACTTTCCAGGAAGAGAAATAGTTTCTATTAGCTTGGTGTCAACCCTAACCCATAACCTGTCCCACAAGCACACCAAAAATAATGAGAGAGAGTACACGGAAATTGAAATTGTGCCATCGTATAATCAGCGTCAGTGAGGAAAAGGTTGGAAAAGGGCGAAGTGCTCCTTTATATGCCCGATTCGTTCATGTTCATTGCAGAAATAGCTGACAAGCCCATAAAGGTCTGCTATGTTCGGCGCGCGGCGCTGTCGCGAGGCATAGAATAAAATAGGCATCACCCTCACACACACACACACACACACAGACAGACAGACGGAGAAAGGCACACGGCTGTAGGTGTCATATAGGGCCCATGCCAGATTCGACAGCTCTGTTTTTCTTTTGGAGCAGCTATTGGCGCAGCTACATGATAAAATTCCTATCCAACATCTGTCAAGGAAATCCAAGAGCACATTTACTAAATGTTAAACACTGGCCCACGACACCAAGCCAGATCTGATATCGGAAAAAAACACCCGCCACACACAGAGTGAAACACGGCGCAGGCACACAGTATACTAAACCCTGTAGTATAGTTCTCAAACTTTTTCATGTCAAGAACCCCTAAATTGATGTTTATTAGCATGCATGAGATTGCGGACCCCCATTTGAAAAGATATGCCAGGGACCCCCCCATAAGAGATTCATTTTATTAGGGCTCTTTCAGTGATTCTCAACCATTTTCATTTGAAGGACCCTCAGTTTGACATGCATTGGGCTACGGACCCCCCATTTAATGACATTTCTATATCTCTGAGACCCCAATTTATATAAAATCAATCTTAATTTAAAGGTAGAGTAAGTGATTTCACTCAAAAAACCTTAGGTTTCGTTTTTGGCTGTGGGACCTAAGCCTTCGTCCAATCAGGATATAGAGTCAAAAACGAAACCTAAGGTTTTTTGACCCCCAGGGGTTAACTGGGGACAGGGAGGAACTCCTTATATGGTCAGCACACTCTAGTAGAGAGGATTATCACAACAAAACAAAAAAATAAGTGATATTTGAATTAAGTGAAATCACTTACTCTACCTTTAACTCTGAGAGTGTACAGTGAAGGGCCCATTCGGCTCCATTTGTACACTCTCAGAGTTACAGACCCAAAGGGGTCATTTTGGTTCCAAACTATCGTTTAGCTGGGGTCCCTCTGGAACCCCCTAAAGGACCCCTGGGGGGTCGCCGGACGCCACTTTGGGAACCACTGCCCTGTATAGTGCGTTGAGTAGTTACATTACTAATAGTTACAGTACTCAAAATTAAAAATATCAAATATTACTCAACCAGACCAGTCGATGTTGCTCAGTCAAATGTCATACTTAGGTACTGCTTTTCAAAATACTTATATATAATATAATATTTTTTGAAGACTTAAGTATTCAAAAGTTTCATTTTATTTGTATTATCGGTATATGTAATGCAGTAATGTTTTTTCACAATATGATTTATAGAACCTCGTGACTCTCTGTAAGCGCCTAGCATGTACTGGCGAGCTTCACCACTCTCTCACGTATTCAAATTACTAAGTACATTTTGTTTTTAATATCAGTGCATTTCTGAGTTAGAAGATGGACATCCCCCAAAACATCTCTCTAATAGTAGATCTACAACCTCACAATGTGTAAAATCACAATGCATTGTGAGCTTGTAGATCTGCTACTTTCATATTATTTGAAATTGTGGTTAATTCTTTCTTACATACTTTTTTCCTTTCCTAGAAGTACACACACACACACACACACACACACACACACACACACACACACACACACACACACACACACACACACACACACACACACGTGTGCGACATCTCACATAGACACACAGGCAAACAGGGTAACATGGACGCAGTCACAAACACACTCACAAACATGCACACGCCCCACACACACACACACACACACACACACACACACACACACACACACACCAGCTCTGTTCCAAGCCTTCCCGACACATCATTGTTAAATCGTATAATGGGGGCAACCATTAAAGTTGTGTTCAATGAAGTTAAACCCCGTTAAACAACCCCCCTTTTTTCCCTTTATATATAAGATGGCGAGCAGAAACATTGTATCTCCAAATGTAGACGTTTTCAGTTTTTTCGTAAACTAATTACAAAAGTAGCAAAAATGGCAGATCTACAAGCTCACGGGGCGTCATGAAGCGATGCGCTTGTGAGCTTGTAGATCGGCCATTTTCACTCTTGTTATTATATATATATTTTTTTTTAAAGGAAACGGTTTTGGACATACAAGGTTTCCACCCCGGCAGGAACGAGCATAAGGCATGTGTTTCTGATTAGGCCTGACGAGAGCGGGAAACACAATAGGCCTCTTCAGGTCCAGTTGCTGATCCTGTTCACTTGGATTCGCCCTGACACTTTGCCACAATCCGCCGGGCCACAAACAGCGACAGGGAAACCCGATCCTGTAAACAATCCATGTTTCTGCTTTACTACACAGTTTTCTGGGACCGGAGCGAGGGGTGCCGCACAGAGTTCACTACGACCAAATCAGATTATGGGTTCTGTGGGCAGAAGGGCTGCAGTGGGGGCTGGATGTGGGGAGTACAGGCCACAGTATGAGGCCAATAGTGTATACTATATGTTGTAATATAATACCGTATTTAGTGGGTGTAGGGTTGTGTCTTTTTATGCAGGCATTATTGCCTCTGGGTAGTGAGTGTGGTGGTACGGTATTTTGTACACATATACATGTATAGTAATATGTATACTATAATTATATAGCTGTGTATATCTAATATTGCATATATACAGAGAGAGAGAGAGAGAGAGAGAGAGAGAGAGAGTGAGAGGGAGGGGGAGAGAGAGAGAGAGAGAGTGGTTAACATTTTCTTGTGATATTACCACACATAATTACCAAACGTATCAATTCAGTCTACATTTACCAAAAGAAAATATGGATTGAATCCAGTTTGACCAGAGGCGATACTTTTACTGCCCCTCTCACACAGGCTTTATAGGAAAATAGGCATTGGCTGTATGTATATTTGTGTATTGCACGTGTATTTGAGTTTGAGTCAAAACCAGAAGACCCAGTCAGTGAAAGTGCTTTATGTCTTCATTACCCAATATCTCTTTAGATAGCCATCCTGTTTTTGTGTGCTTAATCAAGTCAACCTTTATAGGGCAGGTGTTGCCCTCCTTTGGTTATCCGATGGTTGGTCGTGTCCTTCTGAGGGGAAATGTGTCATAATGTTATCTTATCAGGTAATAAGATGAATTGAACATGGTGGACCCTATATTGTAAACAAGTATAATGCTTTATGGTGCCGTCCACAGTTAACAGTTTTGTATTGAGTTGTTTAAATGTAGGCCAACTGTAATTCTCCAATCTGTTAATAAATACTTCAATCAATCAATCAAAGGTGAGAGCCACACATCACAGTGATGTCAGCTTATCAATAAATAAGACAAACTGTGCAGATGGGCTGGTGAGGCCATCACATTCTTTAAATTCACAAAATGTCTTTTGAGTGAGTTTCCTCAGCCCCCAATATTCTTGGAATTTTCTAAGCACATTAATCATTTAAACTTCAACCTTTTTTTTCTTCCTTTCTTGTGACTGGTAATACCATCCAGGCGGGATACCTGGCATTTATATTGATACCGACTATCAAAGTCAGTATCACCATATCAAAAAGCATTATTTAGAGTTATTTATCCAGCTAACCAGCATCCCTCCTATGTTCACTATAGCTCTGGTGTTTCTGACTTTAAAGAGAGCTTAGCTCACATGCCGTGTTAGAACAAAGACAAAACACACGTTACAAAAACAATGACAAAGCGTATACCGCAAAGTCAATTCCCCCATTATGTTTCATTTCCTGTCAAGCAAGCACACACTTTTTCGCCATCATAAATCATAGGAAATATCAGTCACCATAAATCATACGTGCAAGATCCGAACTGGCTCCGGCTCGTACGATCCAGGCGCCTGTATCTCAGATGGTGTAATGTGTGGAAATGTGTGATAATTAAATCCAGGCCCGCTCTCTGCAGGGAATACTGTTTCCTAATGTCTATTTTACGGCGCTCTGCTCCATCCCTCCTCCCCGGCCTCGTTACAGCTACACTTCCATGGCTGCTCGTGGCTCCTGAGGAACTTTGATTTGTGGCACCAGTTTGTGTTAGACAGCATTCTGTCAACCACTTATAGTCACCCATCAGCAGGTTAAAGTGGTCGAGGAATTAGAACGCTTCTGAAAAATATGTATGCGCTACAAAGCAACTAAATTAGGATAAGTAGACCTGGCATTCATCTAAATACACATTTAGAATCTATGCAAAGAAAATGCCTATCTTCTATCTATAACTAACAGAGTCTATCTAAATAGTAACAACCAAGGAGCCTACAGTATAAAGCGCGGAGGCAAATAACATAAGTAGTGCTGTGGGAGTCTGAAGCGATGAGTTTTCAGACTGCAGCGGAAGATGGGGAGTGACTCAGTCCTGACTGACAGAGGGAGGTCATTCCAAAGCTTGGGAGGCAGGAGGGAGAAAAGTCTAGGCCGCCGGGAGCGTTGGCCACGTTGTTGTAGCAGAAACCAGGAGCCAGTGGAGTGAGCAACAAGATGTGGAGAGACATGCACGTTTTAGGGAGGATGAAGGCCAGGCATGCTGTTGTGAAAGAGGCTTCCTGATACATTTTTCATATATCATTAAAGCCTGATTTATACTTAGTTGCACAACGGGGTCATGTGCCGAAAATAGCTATACGGTTGTGAGCTTTTAGATCACCTATATTTTCTGTCCATGACACCATTGCACGACGGAGCATAAATGGCTGATAAACTTATAACCTATACACTGATAGAGGAGTATGTACAGGGTACTCCTCAATCCTCATTATTGTTCTCGCTCTGTAAGTTTAAAGGGCCGTAACACCATCACATTGCTGTATTCAAAGATCAACTGCATAGAGAATATTGTGTATATTGAGGTCAATATATATACAGTATACTATACACAGTTTGCAAGTACAGTAGAAGTGTGTGTGTGTGTGTGTGTGTATATATATATATATATATATATATATATATATATATATATATATATATATATATACATACACATATATATATATACATACAACATGCAAAATGAAAATGTATATGGTCAAATAAACATCAACTTGTGACTGTAGTGAGGTTCTCTAGTCTGGAGGATATTTGACAGATATAGCACTTGTTTGTTAAGCCTTATTGTTTTCATGTGTTTGAACACACTGTCTGCATATACTGTTGTTGAGAAGAAATGTGGGACACCAGCACAAACTCAGTTATAAATATCAGTGTTGGGCATTCCCTATTTAAAACAATATATAAAATAGATGGAATTGGCAGAGAAGAGAAAACACTCGCATCGTGGCAAACACTCACAAAACATATCTCTCAATTTAATTCAAAGCCATGATAGAGATAAACAAAATATGTATTTGAAGTTTACATCTTTAGAACTAATAGTCAAAACAAGACAAAAAAAGACTACCAGCAATATGATTTATAAAGCATAGTTTCGGCCTGACCTTGTGAAAAAAATATGACACGTCTGGGGGACATTTGTTGCATAATACATAGTAACACATCCCTCACTCGTTCGAAACTCAAACCGCCATCCAATGTGCAAATCATTTGCTCTCTGGGATCTCAGCAGCAAAGACTGGAGTCAACTTAAAACTGTGTTGATAACCTACAAGCTCCTGTCTTCTGAAAAGTCTGTCTTAATACGTCTCTTTGGAGTTGCAGACCGTGAAATTTGCTCATGATGGCCTGCGTTTGTGGAGTCCAAGATTCTTATTTGGGGTTCTTGCAAGCTAGCAGCGAAAAATCTTTATAACCACCCCCCACCCACCCACCCACCCACACCCCTAACCCCACCTATATTCATTGCAGCCCCCCAACCCCAGCACGCACGCACACACACACACACACACACACACACACACACACACACACACACACACAGCACGCACGCACACAGACGCACACACACACACAGACGCACGCACGCACGCACACCTCTCTCCGCCTTTTGCCTTAGGCCTGTCAGGTTAGGCTTTGCGAGACAGAATGGAGCAGGAGAGGTGGGGCAATACCACTGGCATGCCTCAGCTTTGATTAAAGGAAATGGTTACATCACCCCCGTCTCCAAGAGAAACAAGCCATTCGCTAGTCTGCGCAGATGGCCCCGTCCAATGGTCAGGGAGCTTTACGAGGGCCAGGCAGACAGGTGTGCGCACACTGCTGACCGTATGGAACACAGACAGAACAAGAGGGCCTGTGCCAAACAGTGACACTGTTGCTGCTGTTGTATATGTTACGTAGCAACAATGAAGCTTGTGCTCTCTCTGTTCTATTCCCCTTGGAACCTGTGTTCTCTCCACCGAACGCTAATCCTTCCCGACAGGGGGGGGGGGTCTTAAATCTTTTGGGTTGGGGGGGGGGGGGGGGGTGTTTCTGGAATGTCACACTATCACAAATGCACAATTATGCATTAGTATGCCTGTGTCCCCTATATGGGGAGTATTAGTTAAATGAGAAGTTGTACTTCTTTGGAAATGCCAACATTGATTCCTTGTGGCAAATTCCTGGTGATGTTCAGCGATGCTGTAGCCTACACTATAAAGCAAACGTGTTGTTAAACAGTTTTAAAACGAAGTAAATAATAATGTTAAAAAGAGGTGGATCAACACATTCGTTTCCAACATTCCAACCACCCACAAAAACCCAGATTGTTGTTCAAAACAACAGAATGAACCACTTGTTACTACCGTATCAACTGAAGCTGTCCTTAACAATGAGAATGGCGTTCTGAAGAACATGCAGGGGGCTTGGACATAAATCGACTGTAACACAGGCAGGGGAAGCCTTGAGTGAAATGGCGATTTGGCATCGGAGAAAAGTACAAATTCCTTTGATGGTTTAGTCTAGAGCGCCCTGGGTGGGGTGGGGGTCGGAGGGGCTGTGTGGGTTAAGGTTTTGGACCGGCAGCATATCGGAGAGGGTTACGTAGTACCAGTAACAGCTCAATCAATCAGACATTTGTTATTAGAGGGTAGTAGCTCATACCGTTTTCCCACGTTTGTAGCAGGTCAGATAAGCACTTAATCACTGGCTTGTATTTATACAACCAAAATTCTCCGCATGCTTTATTTTGAGGGGGGGGGGGGGGGGGGGGGCGGGGGCAAGAGTCCTTGGATCAAACAATTACTGCTCATCGCGCGCCTCAAAGGATCAGGCAACGTACAACACTACAGTGCAGGTTCCCTCCAGAGCAGTGAGAAAGGTGCCTTGCTCATCGGCACATTCGGCACAATGGGGAAAAAACAAGTGCTTAAAAAAAGGGCATTTTGGGGCATCATTTGACTATTTTCAAATAATATTTCAACACAAAACATTTTTACACAATTGCGCCGATATACTACACGCTATTTTGATTCTGAAGTGGAACAGAGCACTAGACCATGGGCAGTACAGTTCTCTTAAAATATGGAATCTGTCTGCAGTCTTTTGACAATCCGGCTATATAAAGAAAAAACGTTTCTTTCAAAAGTGTCTTTATACTGTCTTTTGATATAGTTTGTCTTTTTTATCAAACATCCCTCCTCATCACTTATATGTACTTTTTTTTCAGATATAGGTTATAAATCAACCAAGAGTGGAGGAGGGAATTCCAAAGAATGCATTGTCTCTCCCGTGATCTCCTGACAGGTCTTTTTCCAGTCTGTTTCCTGTATAACAGTGCATAGCAATCTTTGGTATGTATAGTCTTTAGTCCACTTAACAGACCAGATAAATGTTTGGTTGCTTGCTTTGCTTAAGAGTGGGAAGTCTTTGGTTTGGTCTTCGTCAAAGTCAGATGAAGTGAGGACTCAGCATCTCTTCTACTGAAGTCTTCATTTCCTCAGTGATTGTGTCTACAGTCTACACCTATCTGACTTTAAACAGGCAGCAATATTCTCTCTTCCCTCATCTCCCTCTTTCTTGTTGCTCTCCATCCCCTTTCTTAGTCCTCCTCACCCCCCCCCCCCCCCCCCCCTCTCTCTCTCTCTCTCTCTTTCTTTTCCATTTACCTCCATTTACATCATCTCTATGTTGCTATCCTATTTCTTTCTGTCTTCAGGCCTTTCCTTCTCCACACCATTGTCCCTCCTGGCTGTCTGTGTCTAGCCTCTGCTTTCCCTACTCTCTATCTCTCTCTCTCTCTTCATCTAACCCTCCCCACGCCGCCCCCCCCCTCTCTCCGACCGCTACCTGCAGCCACAGGACTCGACCACCATGTCCTCGTACTGCTTGTACACCACGTTGTTGGCCGAGTCGATGTAGAGGATGCTGATGGGGCTGAGGCGCGTGGGCACGCAGCAGGTGGGCGGCGTGGACTCGGGGTCCATGGAGTTCATGAGGGTCTGGATGATGGCGTGGTTGGTGGGCTCCAGGTGCGAGCGGATGGGGAAGTCGCAGGCGCCGTCGCAGTGGAAGGCCTCGTACTCGAGCGGCGCGATGATCCAGTCGTCCCAGCCCATCTCCTTGAAGTTGACGTGGAGCGCGCGGCGGTGGCAGCGCAGCCGGGACTGCACCTTGGCCCCCCCGTGCTGGTGCGGCGGCGGGAGCAGGGAGTGGTGGTGGTGGTGCTGGGGCGGCTGCTGGGGCTGCTGGTGCTGCTGCTGCTGAGGGGGGAGTTTCTTGGCCCTCGCCGCCGGGGCCCGCCGCATGCGCCGCTGCGTGAACAGGTACTCGTAGACGGTCTTGTTGTCGTGGCCCGAGCGCGCCTTGATCTCGTTGTAGAACAGGTCGCGCTTCTTGGTGCGCCCGAACGCCAGCAGGAAGGCCTTCTCCTTGTTGGGACGCCCGGGGCGGGAGAAGCCCAGCGCCCGCAGGTCGGCGGCGCGGGGCGAGGAGGAGGAGGAGGAGGAGGAGGAGGAGGAGGACGCCCCGCCGCCGCCACGCTGATGATGCTGCTGCTGCTGCTGCTGCTGCTCCGCGGCCTCCAGCTCGAAGCACAGCTGCTGGGAGGAGCGCTGGCTCCTCAGGCCCTTCAGGACCTTCCAGATGTCAAACACCTCCCACTTGCTGCCGGCTCTCCCTCCTCCGTTCACCTCCTCCAAGGGCCTCGTCTGGAGGAGAGCTGGCTTCTGTTTACCTGAAGCAGCGCCGCCGCCGCAGGCGTACAGCTTCAGGCACGGCGACGGGCCGCCGCCCCCGCCCCCAGCGGACGCCGCTGAGCCGGAAGCCCTCTGCATGCGCGGATCAGACAGGCGCTTCCTCAGGATGCGCAGCTCAGCGCCCAGGAGGCCGTCTGGCTCCAGTGAGCTGATGTTAAACAGGTACTTCTGCCTTCTGAGAGGCTGGGGCCCGCGCTCATCTGGGGGAGAGATGAGACAGAGAGAGAGAGAGAGTTAAACAGGTACTTCTGCCTTCTGAGAGGCTGCTGGGGCCCACGCTCATCTGGGGGAGAGATGAGACAGAGAGAGAGAGAGAGAGAGTTAAACAGGTATACTTCTGCCTTCTGAGGGCCCGCGCTCATCCGAGATGACAGAGAGAGAGCGAGAGCAGAGGCAGGTGCACGCGAGGCGGAAAAGGCACATGCACACAGATGGACAGATGAGGACAGACATGCACGCGCATGCACACACAGTCACAAACACACATGGAATGTGTATGGGCATGGGAAAGGGAGAAGCACGTGCACATGAAAGAGCACATGCAGACACGGATGGAAAGACACATGCACATTCATTCAGGCAGATGCACGCATAGGGAAACCACACGGACAGGGACACATGCATGCATGGGAACCAGAAATGTACGTAAATAATATAAATACAGAGAAAGTATAGGACGTAACACAAGGAAATGTACGCACACACAATGCGACGTGAGAGACAAGATTAATGTGAAATATATTTACGTAAACACATATGGAAGAAACATACAAAAGTGCTGGTGCAAGGAAAAATGCATGCACAGGTGCACACACGTAGACATGTGCATAAAGACACAACGCACGCTCGCACGCACGCGAGCGCACGCACACGCACACACACACATGTCATAAAAAGTCAGTGGAAGGAAAAACAGAAAATATCGACACATTCCCACAGTGGGCTTAAACATCATACATGTTATATTCTCATATAAGGGGCATTGCTCTGCCCAATGCGGAGAGGCAGTTATTTCATTTATAAAGTGGTTACTATGGCTACATCAAATATATAGATTAAAAGATAATAACAATTCCATTAGAATTTGTGTAGCTCTGCCTGTCGTCCTTTGTGGTTTCTGGTACTGCCATAGGAATCTTGTGACATTTCATTGACCTGCACCTCCTTTTTTGTGACCTCAAGTAATAAAATGATTTGAAAGTCCATTTTGTTTTGTTTTTTGTTTTGACCTATTGTTCAGATTTATAGCCTATAATAAATATGGAGACTTTTGAAACTTCGTTTGTGAGCGCAGATGGTGCCTTTGTTGTTCAGTTTTATAGCGTAGGTTTCTTCTTAACTATGGAGTGATATAGATTAGAACTGAAAACATAGTCTTAAGACTTCATGGACATGTTATAGTTATTAAAATACACCAATCAACCAATCAGATTGCGTGATTAGACCAACCCATTTTCAAAATCAAAAACATGGCATTGTGTGTTTTCTTTTTGTTGAATGTGAGAGAAACCAGTGAACCTCATAGTCCAAATGAAATCCAGCAGTACACACAAACACTTAACGCACGCACGCACAGACACGCACGCACAGACACAGACATAAACGATCAAATAAACACACTCGTATACATACAAACAACTTCAAGCATGCATGCAAAATTACTCTCTCACACACAGTCACACATATTTAACCCCACAACACACACAAAGGCATTAAACTCACATACATTTCCATGCATGCACCCACCGCAAGCACCCATTATGTGCCCAGTACACACACGCCAGAGTACACGCAAAGGCGCATGCACTCACGCATGTGCACGCACTTGCGCGCATACACATGCACGTATACACACACATTTACCACCTGAACATCACCTAAACAAATATACACCCCCCCCAACAGACTTACATGCACGATGCACCCACACAGCAGTCACTGCTGTGTGTAAGCACACGCACCAGACCTCCCACCCACCCCCCAATTCCCACATGTCGCTTCTATCCAGCTGGGCGATCGCATGTGTTGGAAAGTACATTAGAAGCAGACAGGGAGAGCACAGTGGACTGGAAACAGGCATGCCTGTTATTGGACCTGCATGCAGCTAGTCACCACTGGTGGACCCTCCACGCAGACCCCGTGACATCTGCTCCAGCGGGAAGGCGAGCACAACAACTAGTAGTGTAGTGTCGTGCTGAGTGAAGGCTCATATTATCCAGTATTAGCTGATAACTTATCGCCTCAAGCGGGGGTCCGCGGTGGACGTATTGTTGTAGTTTTCAAACCACCACGGTGATAAAGCTATCGCCTCAAACTGGAGTATAAATAGGCCTTGAAGGAGAATTCCATACTAGAAGGCTTTCTTATACCTTTATTTGTAGTTGTTGCGTCCCCCATCAAAGAGGTCCAGGTGTTATTTTGTGCAAAAGTGCATTATTGGCTATTTCCCCTACCATAAGCCCTCAATGGGGGTTGGGTTTGCACTAATTTGCTTGTTTCCATCGAAATAAGTAGTAAAGTGCACCACTTGGGATACTATTTACATTATGAAGACAGGATATATACAAATAAATTTTGAGCGATGGAAATAAGCGAATTAGCACAACACCCCATAGCCACATTCAATTCAATGCAATTCAATGCACTTTTGCACAAAATTACACCTGGTGGGGACGTAACAACTACAAATAAAGGTAAGAAAGCCTTCTAGTGTGGAGTTCTCCTTTAGGTATAGCAGATCTACTACTAGTGTATCTGCTATTTATGGTATATAAACTAGGTATATAAATCAGACTAGGGGCAGGGTTCCCACACATTTTTACCAGTGAATTTCCCAAACTTTTCCAGAATATTTAACCCAATTTCCAGGCCTATATACTTCTACAGTCATTCAGCACAATAATGAGTCTCTTACTCGCATGACAGTGCCCAAAGACAGGCAGTGTAGCAACAATAAAGCATAGCATAATAGAATGCTATAATTCTAGTCCACATTTCATGCCAAATATGTTGCTATATACCACCTATCCTAGGGCATAGGATCACACTGCAGCATGTTGGCTTGGTGTAATGTTGCATGTTTTGGAAAAGTTTTTTTATTAACTAAATCAATAGCCAAAAACAATGCATAGCCTTTTCCAGGACCCTTGATAAATGCCAGGACCCTTGAAAAATTCCAAACTGGACTAAATTCCAGGACTTCAATATGTTTTATTCAATAATATTTCCAGGAATTTGATAACCATGTGAGAACCAAAAGTGCCGCGAACAGAAACTGACAAGTGTGGTTGGCCCCAAAGAGGTCATGGGTTGCAGCCTGGGTTGTTTTACTGATATCTTTGATGTTTTGTATTGTATAAATATTTTTTTGCACGTTGCTACTGTAAATAAGCTACCCTCAGTGCCTTTCAAGCATTATATACTGTAAAGGTTTCATATGAATATATTAAAAATAGATTGGGCAAATGTATTGGGTGCTGACTTTTCCAGCAGTGCAAAATCTGGGTTCAAACTCATATCAGCTGAGAATGAAAATTTGTTTTTAAGATGGAGTGCCATGATTTTTTCCCAACTAAAAGTTGATCATCACGTACTATGATTATACTAGGAAGAATGAAGTTTTTTTTTCAAAAAGGTGTACAGAAAGTGTTAATGGTGTTTTTATGTGGCCACGCGCAAAAGTTCATTAAGTATACCTGGTTTTCACCTTAACACCACCCACACAAACTTAAGCCTCGCCCACAGTTCAGAATAACATTGTCTGGCTTTTAAATGTGCCTTACAGAGTGAAATTAACTGTGTTCATTTAACTCTGAAATCGCCCCGCGTACATTTGCTTCCATCTGTCCATTAATCAGCAGCACAAATTGGTAAAATAAATGTTAATGGATGGAATGGCTCATCAAATCTGTGGCCATAGTCTCTAGCAAATACATTTCCCTGTGCCACTTGAACGCACTCTTTGTATTGTGCTGTGTATGTGCTCCGAGTGCATATATTGAGAGCTTGGCTTGTGATCTGCCAGTGAACACCTCACTCAACACTTATGCTGTTACCTGGCAAATCAATCATGGTCTTTTAAAATCATACTCAAAGTATAAGTCTCAAGCAGGTGTTATAGCTAACCTGATTCAGGGTACGGTTATGCATGTGCAACTGTTTCAGTTGTGCCCCGTTCAACAGCTTTAGTAAACTATGAACAATTGGGAATGACAAAAAGGTTTTAAGAGATGGGGAGAGACTGAGAGAGAGATAGAGAGATTGGGAGAGGGAGAGAGAGAGAGGAAAACACATGCTAAAGATTGCGAGCCAACAGAAATGTCGTGAGCACACATAATGTGCCCCGAGCCACCAGGACATCCAGACACCAGGCAAATATGAGACATTGAGTTGCTCCACATTAAAAGTGTGGCGAGGAAAACATAAATATGAAATTAATGAATTGAATGTTGACCAAAAAAAGCATGCAACCGCTTCTATAATGTCAATGCCAAGGAGACCTAGTGGTTAGAGACGCCATTGTGTAACTGAGAGATCAAGAGGTTTGATGCCAGCGAACGAAACCATCAGCTGCCATGCAATCCTGGCCACATGACCTTGAGCAAGGCATTGAGACCCTTGTAATAAGCCGCTCTCTAAGAGAACATTAGCTAAATGCCTAAAAGCATATGGCTTCATAGAAGGTCTTGATATACCCTCCACAGCAGGGGGTTGCAGCTGAGCAACTCCAGAACCCTCTGGTAATTTGTTTGAAAGACAAGTGAAAGATTTCATTAAGGCTCTACCCCAAATTTATTTTTCCCCCCTCAAATTCAGTCAAGGTAGGAAGGCATTCAAACTTAAGCACTGAAGCAAATAGCAAAAAATAGGCGCGCTACAAGCTGAAAACACATTTCATCGTGCCACATTTGAGCTTGCAGATTCACAATTTTAGTTATAGTTTTCATTTTGGGGGCATCATTTTTGGGGCCATTTGCATGTCAGCAGAATTGTCGGCCGGACTTTCTGTCAGGCATTTGAGCCATGTGGTAGATGCCCTAACTACTCGGGTCCCCCAAATTCTTTGCCATTTTTGCATTTGTTTGAAAACTTTCACATAAAAGTTAAAAGTGGTTAATTGCTTCAGGGAATCATCTTGTCTCCGCAACACACTTGGTGAAAAAGAACGGTGGAGAATTAGCTATGTCCACATTATGTGTGGTTAGGGAGATCCGACCATAGATAAAAAGAGACATAAGATGGAGACGCAAAACAGACATTTAGACTAAGAAAGAAAACAGGGATGAAAGAAAATCATTAGAGGGATCAGAGAAGAATAGAAGATTAACGATGAGAGAAAAGAAATACAATGTTTTTGTCTATTCATCCTGTTAGTAGTTGCATAGAAACATACAGATGTAGATATCTGCCATATATAACCTAATCTTGCTGCTAGTCCTCAACTTCATTTTGCCAGTGGACAAGAGGAGCATTGAGGCCACCTACTCTAACTACTTAACCTAGCCTGTGACCCAAAAGACAAATTAGACATTCCCCCGGGACCCAAATGAGTGAAAATAGCAGGTCTACAAGCTCACAATGCGTCACTTCGCCCCGCGTTGTGAGCTTGTAGATCAACTATTTTCACTACTTCTTAAACTTTTTTTCCCCTAATTCTTAGAAATTTCTTTTATTTATTCAAGAAATTATTAAGGGACCCATATAAGTATGCTCGACCCACAAATGGGTCCCAACCCACTGTTTGGGAACCAGTGCTCTAACTGACATACACATTGGTTAACCACTTAAACCCTCTAGTCTATCTCTAGTAAAGGTTGTTCCTTGCGTGAACGACACAAAAACGGACACAAAAATCACACCCGTGTGAACTGAGTGGTGCAACTCCCCTCTCCCCCCCACCTCCTCTCCTCTCTCTCTCTCTCTCTCTCTCATTAGCAGGCAACAGTGCAGCACTAATACTATCTATCTCTCTCGCTCTCTCTCTCACAACACTGGTACTCATAGTCATATACTGGTGCTCATGGCCACATACAGTAGGTGAACACATTCACCTCCTATGTGTTCACCTATGTGGCCATGAGCACATACTGTATGAACACATGTGAACACGGACATTGCTGTTCCTTGGAGTGGTTGCACCACTAAAAAACGCAAGCTTATTTTACACATACATAGTCCGCTCCGTTGCTTACGTCGCCTTACGTCGGTCATAATCACTTTAATGTGCATGCATCTACTCGTCCACTATCCAATCCAATGTTGTTGTTGCAACTCTCAAGGGATGATGGCATGGTTGGTTGTCAAATGCCCCCGTCCCACCAACTACACCATGTATTTATGCCATCATAAACTGTGATGGAGAACTCCAGAGGAAGAAGAAGGACCAACAACAATCATTAAGACAGGTGACAACCTTTAGAGTATATTATTTATAACTATATGCTCTATGGTGACAGCAGCTATATGGTTAGTTAGCCATCTAGCTTTGGCTAGCCATCTTTATTATGGAGAAATACTCTGTTACAAGTAATCGTTCTTTTCACTTAAAATTCAAACTCCTCACTGTCTGTACATCTGTGAAATATGTTGTGCCTTTTTATTCTCTTCCAGAACGTCCCATGCATGCAGACCATGATGTACCAAGCAAAGCTTCGCAGTTATATCGTCAACGTAATATTTATTACGATAAACACAATTGTCATAATTGACTTGTCCATGCCTTTTTTAACTGTTGGTGGTTTCAAACATTGCATGTACTGTGTTATAATAATAATAATGCTTGGAATGAGTAACAAGATAACATGTGTGTTATTGCCTTGATTAGGATAAAACGTATACATATGGTGAACGGAGTGGCTTCACTCTTGCTTCGGGGGTAGGAGCAAAACCTTGCTCTCTGCTGCCTCCAGGTGGGCAGGGTGTCCTCGGCGCAAGGTACATAACGCAAGCAATTTGGTTGCGTTGACTCGGGATCCCATCCCAACCAGACGGATCGAGACGGAGAAGGGGAGAAATTTCTCTCACCCTCCGTTGCGTACGTTCGACTCTGCAAGGCACTTAAGAGAGTGGCGACACTAGCGTTGACTCCCATTGTAACAATGGAATGCGAAAGTGCTCATTCTATCTCAATGGGATAGTTCCAATGTTTGGAACTATAGCCCATAGCACCCCGCTTTGTGGCAAGATCAAAGTGTGTTGCCACTATCTTACTAGATTACTCTGGTCTATCCTAAACCGGACCTGAGTTGTCTCGGTACATGGACCACTTTTTTCCGTCTACATCTCTTTGCCAAAAATAACAGGTCTGCTATTTTTGGCTGATGTTCCCCCCA
This sequence comes from Protomyctophum bolini, assembly GCF_963924005.1. Taxonomy (NCBI): domain Eukaryota; kingdom Metazoa; phylum Chordata; class Actinopteri; order Myctophiformes; family Myctophidae; genus Protomyctophum; species Protomyctophum bolini. The sequence continues at coordinate 42,128,016 of NC_137863.1, forward strand.
GAAAAGTGGTTAAAATAATGTTTTATTCGTTAAAATAAGTTATGGATTGCAGCTTTAAATGAAGCCCATGTTGTCCCCTGAGCTGTCCTCGTGTCTCTCGTGTCTTCTTCATGAATAAATCCAAAGGGGAGTGGACACTCTCCTTTAAGCAAAACAATGTGGAGGATTGTGACATGGACTGCCAACATTTTGACCATGCACAAAGTCCCACGTCTGTCTTTTTTATAACCTTCAAAGAAATAGCCACTATGACTAATGTATCCCTGACGCACTTAAAGGAACTGTTCACCCAAAAATGAAAACTACTGTCATCACCCTCATGGCAGATGAAACACAGGTGAAATATCTTTGTCCACATAACACACACAGGGTGGTTGTCTGCACAATATCACAGCAGCTGTCCCCCCCCCCCCAAACAATTGAAGTGTCTGTTTTTTTTTATTACATAAAATAACTCCATACAGCTTGTGCAGCATACTCTAAGTCTAAGTCTTCTGAAGCCAAACAACACACTGTGAGTGGGAAATAGACATACAGTAGGCCTACACACCATTATTATAGTGCAAATATTCACTATAAACAGTGACAAGTGGTTAGGATTTATTGCAAACAGCACCCTCTTTTCCTCTGTCTCGAGAGACTATAGGCCTACCGTTGACGCGATCTGGGAATCCATTGGCAAAACATAGGAAAAACAGCACCCTCTTTTTTCCCCCCTTGTTTAACCATTTACTGTAAACCATTTGACCACAGTGGTCTATACTAGGCCCCTGCACCTTTTTTCCCTCTACACCCTCTTTGCCAAAGAAATAGCCAATCCGCAAGCTCACGGGCTGCGTTAAGACTTCTTGTAAGCTTGTAGATGTGTTATTTTCACCTGATGTTCACCTGTTTTTGCAGAATGTCCACCTATTATGACATGCCCAGAATAGAAACACTGGAAGAATACAAGCAGGAAGTCTTATGAGCGAACGTACACTTGACTACAGCAATCAATATTCCTCAAGCCCTTCCCAAATCACCTTGGACATGAGAAGTAAGGCATGCAAACCAGAGGATGAGCTTAGTGTAATCTGCCTGTGTGCACTGGGAGAACTCTTGCTGGCCAAATGTGTTTGGCAGCTGACGTCGGCTGGCTAATAACAAACAGTTTAAGAGAAAGCTACATGAGAGCACAGTCCATATCCCTAATCACCTCCCACGGTTGTGTCAGTGTTTAGAGAAACCAGAAGAGAGGGGGCAGAGAGAAAGAGAAAGAAAGAAAACAAAACACATGAACTTATAGCATCACTATTCTGGGCACGTCGGCTATTTTTGCAAAGAAAGGAGAGGACCAAGTAGTAGGTTTAAGGAAGGAAGGAAGGAAGGAAGGAAGGAAGGAAGGAAGGAAGGAAGGAAGGAAGGAAGGAAGGAAGGAAGGAAGGAAGGAAGGAAGGAAGGAAAGAAAGAAAGAAAGAAAGAAAGAAAGAAAGAAGGAAAGAAGGAAAGAAGGAAATAAAGGTGACATGATGTCGAAGGCATCATTTCCGCCTCACGGGTCAGCGGTGATTTGCTGAGGACACGCTACGCAAACAATGCGCAAATTAAAAGTGCATTAAGTGCCTGAAATGTAAACCTTTAGCAGGGCTAGGAATATTAAACTCTGCTCGTTTAAACATCATTTTAAACAGCAAAGATAACATTACACAGGGGGCCACCCTACTCGCGGACGTGTGGAGTGTTTATTTGCTCTCCTGAGGCTGTATATCACTGAAGGCATAGGGGCTGCTGCTGGAAGGCCAGATGGCAAGCAACACACTGACATTGGAGAGCACGCACACACACACACACACGCACGCACACACACGCACGCACGCACGCACACACGCACGCACATACACATGTATATGTAAATACTACAAACATACATATGCAGTAGGCCTACTTACAATACATAGAGTACAGTACACAGACACATTCACAGAAACACATGAAAACACAGATACAGTACAGGGTCATGCAGATATATGCGCAGATATATACAAATACACCTATACACACATGCACTTTATACACACAACATGCAGGCTACATGAGTGTATACACATGCAGGCACAAAATACACGAGAATGACAAAAACATGCTATAGCATCCAGAGGTGAACATTCACGTCACGTTACTATTATAATTGGTGTGTGAGACCGCAGCCGGCTCACACAGTGCATGACATTCAATCGTTTCTCTGCCCTCCACCTGCCCAGAAGTGTGCTTTAGCATCACGACACCTTACTTCAGGTCCAACAGCTAGCCATATATAGGTTCAATGTTCTGTTCCCTGTGACGTTCAAAGAAGCGTATAGCATAGCACCAAACCACTAACAAACTCTGCCAGGGGTTAGCGGTCATACTGTGGGTAACTTGATGCACTGCATACGCTCTTGGCTTTTGACCAGACTCTAAACTATTCCCTATAGGCTTACTTTTAGCTCCACGTCAGGACCAACATTCAGCAAAATCAGTGGTGGAAAATAACTATACACGTAAGTGCATTTACAGTACTTGAGGTATTTGTACTTTACTTGGGCATTTTAAATTTTCAATACTTTTACTACTCCACTACATTTTGCAATACGATGCATTGTGACTCTGAGCTTGTAGATCTGCTATTTTCTTCTTTTTTCCCCCTTTTTTTTAGATTTGCTATTTTCAAAAGATTTTGTACATTCTGCAATGAGTACTTTTCTTATAGCACTTTAAGTACATTTTGATGCCAATACTTTTGTACTTTTACTCAAGTACATTTTGAATTTTGGACTTTTATACTTATGTATTTCTATATTGCAGTATCCATACTTTTACTCAGTCTATACAAAATGTGAGTACTTTTTTCCAATACTGAGCAATATCCCTATATATGACACCCTTAACCCATAAAACTTGTAGAAAGAGTCTCCCCTTAGCAGCCTGGGCTTAAAGCAAACTAAATCCCAAGACTGAAAATGTTTTTTTCTTTTTTGCAAATCTGCACTGATCCCATTAAATGACCCCTATGAAATCTTCAGGACTGAAATCAGTCCCCAGGACTGAGAACTTTAATCCCTATGAGCAGCATTGGGCTCAACTGATGGCTTTAGTTTAGATCTCTATATAGTAACACACAATGCATGAGGTATCTATATTTTCACAACTCATTGAGTGATTTGCCACTAAAAGGTGTATAATCTTTACAACAATTTAAATGGTTAAAGATTGACAGTATGGGCTGCAAGTTAGATGGTGCTTGCTGCTTAATAATGAATGAAGCTGAAGCAATACACTTTTTTTTGTATTCTCTATATAGCTTCTCTAATTCATCTTTTCAGTAAGATTATAGGTCTAAATGACACAGGAAATAATTATCTATTCGTTAAATTAGCTGCTTATTGGAGACGAATCTGAAGAACTGAAAGAGGAAACTGTTCCAAGATCGATGTGGAAATGCAAAGGAAATCAATCAATAGCATAAGGAATTTGTTTTGTCTATTAGGCCTATACCAGAAATGTCATCTAATGAACTCAGAAAGATCAAGAAATTAGCCTACATTTATTTATTTTTGTGTCAAAAAGAATAAAGAACTGCGCCATCACCACCTATAACAGCTCTCATCTCATCTCACCTTGGCCTTTATCCACAAAGCTGGTGATGGTGTTGGCCAGGCCGGCCTGGTGCAGAGCGCTGCCGTTCAGCTCTCCGCTGGACAGCGACCAGTACAGCGACAGCATGTAGTCGTGAGGGGTCACCAGCGGCTGCTTGTGGTTCACAACAATCTCCCGTTGTTCGGTGGTGCCCTTATTGCTGCTGCTGGCGTTGCGCTGCTTCGGCGCACCGGCCGCAGCTCCACCTGCGCGCATCGGAGCCGCCGCAGCCGCCGCTACACCCACTGCGCCCGCTTTGGACGCCGCTTTCCCCGTGCCTTTCCCCGGCTGGCCAGCAGCAGCAGCAGCGCCGCCCCCACCAACCCCAGAGGAGCTCGCTAGTGCTGCTGTCCCGGCTGCTCCTTTCTTCCCCGCCGCTGCGTGTGCACTACCACTGCTACTAAACGCGTGCGCTTTACCATGATGAGCAGCAGCATCCCCGGCTGGTAGCCATGGGGCGCGCGCAGCCTCCCTGCGCCCCAAACTGACAGCTCGTTCCCGGTGCTGCTGCTGCTGCTGCTGCTGTGCCCGGTTGCCCGGCGGCGACGAAGATGAGACTGCGCCGAGTTTGCTTTTAATGACCGCCGCCGCTGCTGCTGCCTCCCCCTTTATTAACGGAGGCCCGGCTCGAATACGCGTGATCCTCGCCGGGTTGTTCCCCGCAGGAGGGGAACTCGGTTTCCACGTCCTAGAAGAAGAAGAAGAAGAGGAAGAAGAAGCGGCCGGTGGCTTCCCCGCTGCAGCCTGCAGCAGCGTGGAGCCACCCGCGGCGCGGGGCCGGCTCTGGTGGCTTTCCCCCCCGCCGCCTGTTGCGCGCTTATCTGCTGCTGTTCTGGTCCGACTGAGCGACGCGAGGACGGGATCCAGGTAGATGAGAGTCCAACAGCCCAGCAGGAGAGGGAGACGCTTCAGAATCACAACTTTCATCCTAGAGGCCTTTTGCAATTTGCCGGGCCGGCATTTTCAATAAACACTTTGTTCTTGGTTAATTGACCCTGAATTGGCTGATAAAGAAGAAACAGGCGATTTCCGATTTCATCACAAGCTTTCATCTTCTAAGTATCCCCTGAACTCTGTTCGGGGAGAGATGGAGAGAAATGACTGAGCCCCCTTTTGCAATAAAAGCAATGCACATGAACAGGTTTGTAAAAACATTGATTTGTAATAGGCCAATTTGTAGTGTTCTGATGTGAAGAAACGAGCCCCTCAAGCCATTATTCTCCAATCCGTTATCAAAAAGAACCATAGTGGTGGTGGCGAGGTTCCCGTTTCTGCTCCCGTTTCTCCGAGGTAGTAGAAATCCAAAGGGAGAAAAAGTTTTTTGGGGGGGATTGAGTGCGGAGAAAAGTGGACTTGCCTTAAACACTCCAAGGCACTATTCTGCTGGATATCTTGTAAGAGACCTCTTTAAATCCCTCTTTTTCCAAGAGAGGCAAGAATGGCGTAATGCTGCTGCTGCTGCTGCTGCTGCCGCCGCAGTTTTTCTTTTTTTCCCCCTTCAAAGTTTGAACCCCGTCCAGTGAAAATATTTCACTCACACACGAACCTGCAGGTGCTCGAAAAAAAAATCCTCCAACCAACCTGAACTGAGGAATTGGAAGCGGAATTCCATGCACGGCGCAAAGCCGTTTTAATTACCCCGTGATGTCATGCTGTCCAAACTCATTTAACAGCAATATTTCTTCTTAAATCTTCCTCCCTCCTTTCCACACAGATGAGTCACTCACGCTGCTATACACAAAATGGCACTAAGCCCCCCCTTGGCTTTGCATTATGTCATTTAAAGTGGGCAGTTTTTCTAAGGCTTCCACTCTATCCAAACAGTGTGAGGTGAGAAGGGCAGAGAGCTGTCAGAGCTGCTACCTATAAGGGAGGTATAGCCTGCATGGGTAACTCTATATATAACACTATACACGTGCACGTAGCACATGCACGCACGCACACACTAAAACATGAACCAAATCATGTAGCCATCATTTATAGTATAATGTATTTAGTATGAAGGTGTCTTTTCATGTTTTGACATCTTTGTGGGACAGTCACACAGATGGACCTGCAGAGTCGGTTTTTAACTTTCCGCCATACATGTGCCTTGCTTAAGGGCATATAAGGGCCCTTGCCTGTCAGGTGCTGCAGAATACAAAAGATGCCCTCCATTTTCCTGAGACCACACCAAAAAAACATTTTTCATACTGTAACATCCTGTGCCGGCACAGCTAAGAAGGTACTCTAACTTCCAAGCGTTTGATTGACTATACGGTAGACCAAAACTAGGATGGAAAAAGTGTCTGGATTACATTCCCACACCCATGCACCCACATGCACACGCTCAAAGACACTGCTTTCAAAACGGGGTACATCGGGTCAAATATAGGAGAAACACTCATGCACATGGCATTAATATGGGCATCTGTAATGTCAAGAACTCCGCTGTATAGCTAAACCCTCACTGCCAGTGTTTGGAAGACGAGGGGAGGGGGGTAAGTCTTGACTCTAAACCTCTTTGCCAGTTTAATTTATAATGCCACAAGGCGCGCCAGCTTCTCTGGTGTCATAAATTTAGCTAAGGCCGAACTTTAGGAATAATTAGAAGCCAAAAGAGCCGTGTCTTGGACTTTTTCTGAGATTTGGCAGGAGAGCCCATGGCCCGGGGTCTCTAGTGGTTTGTAATAGGAGCTGGTGTTTTTCTGTGGTGTTATTCTCTCTCTCTCTCTCTCTCTCTCTCTCTCTCTCTCTGTCTGTCTGTCTGTCTGTCTGTCTGTCTGTCTGTCTGTCTGTCTGTCTGTCTGTCTGTCTGTCTGTCTGTCTGTCTGTCTGTCTGTCACTCTTGCTTTCTGTCCCTCTTCTGTTTTTCTTTGTCAGTAGCTTTGTCTTTGTCTTCCTGTTTCTTGTCCCCCCCTGTCCTCTTTCCTCTCTCAACCATCACTTTCTCTCTCACTATCTCAAACTCTCTCCTCCGACCTATACACTGTGAAATCCTGTGTGTGTGTGTGTAAGGATTTACCCAATTTGTGTCAATTTACACATCACGTTAACAAGTTAACTCATCACACAGAGAGAGAGACGGACGGACGGAAAGACAGACAGACAGACAAAATTTTGGGGCCACAAGGGATGAACAACATGACTGGATAGGTGGCTGTCACTGTAAGGAAACAGAAATGAAACACAACAGTACCTATAACCTCATTTTACATCTGTCTCTCCATAAGTACAGTGTAAGGCCACTCACCATACATCTGTCCTGTGTTATTACTTCATAGTTGTTGCCATTGTAAACGGGGGTTTTTCTTTTTTTTGCATCTGTCCTGCCTTCGGAGTATACCCGTACAGAGAGTGTTTCATCTATCCTTCACGGACTACCCTACTCTGCAATCATAATTCAATTTAATTCAATGAAAATGTAACCGTGTAACACCGGCCAACTAAATATACAGGGTTGAAGTGGTTTTAAGGAGAACGACATGCACATAAACACTCATAGGCCTACTCTAGACTCAGACATAATACTGTGTACTGCTGGATCTGGATACCCACAAACATCACTGCGTGCACGGCATTGCACGGCATTGCACGCTAGTGGCGGTGAGGAGGGATTGTTGTACCGTCCACCGGTTTTTAGAAAAGGTTCAACACAAGCAGACTGTCAGGCCCGTCCGTCCAGGGCGTATACAAAAAGGGAACCGGATCAGAGGGAAAATGTGGTTTTACCATTCGGGTTGGGGCGGGCGATTGAAGGGGCATGCACAGGATGCTTTTTGCCTTTGATCAAAGTTTGCCCTCTCAAGACAAGACAGTCAGACAGAAGGCGTTCCTGCTGCCATACCACAGCGGGTTAAAAAGTCATGTGGATTCAGTTCTTCCAGCTGCTCTCAACGTGCCACTGCACTCTTTCTTACACGCGTGTTCCACCTACTGCCACGCGACGACAATAATAACCCTGGCTTGGTGACCTTTGTGCGTGGGCTTTTTTATTCTGCTTCAACCGACCGAGACCGAGTTTGAGAACACACACACACAAAAAAAGGAAAAGTGACACGTATGCCATGAGCCGTGCGGTTAGACCAATAAAATAAAGAGTCCATTCGTAACCAGTGACCATGTCAACCATCCTTCCATAACTTTGAGCTGGTGCTTATAGACGTGTCGGTCTGTCTCCGAGACATGCTGGAAATGTACTGCTCTGTAAAACATCTCACAGGGAAGGGAAAGAAGTTGGTTTAGAATGATGGTGGGAACCTTTATAGAATGGCTCTTCTGATATTCACAGCCATTGGTGGAAAAGGAATTTTATTAGCATATAAGCCATGGTATAAGACTTGGCTAAAAAAAAAAACTGCATATTATGAAAGATACAGATGTATCTTGAAGCTGGTTAGCCTCTGTGTATAGTCCAGAATCTGTCATGGCAGCTTGAATGTCTGTCTGTTCTAACTTTTTATTTCTATGTCCTTTAGGTTGGAGCTGCATTCTACCTGTGGAGAGGTGTGTCCTGGTGATTACCTGGCTGGTCCCCATCTGGCAATCACCTGGCTGGCTACTTATACCTGGCTGTGATGGCACGCAGTGCTCAGTGATAATTCCTCTTCGGCCTGTGCACACCTCTGTGCTTTTGCACTAGGTCAGTTGAATTCTAAGACTCAAGAACATTATTCCGCTCCTCTACTCCTCAACATTATGCAATAGCAATTACGATAATTATTGGGACAGGTGCACAACTTCGATAGCAACCTGGCGTATCTTAAATGTGATGTCCCTGTACATTTAGGCCAATCGGGATCGAAAACACCTACATTACATTGGAGTACAGTCTGCAGATGTACACATAATGATATTATGTTGAAAACCATCCAACAGTGAAGCTGTATAGATGTATTGTGAGATTTGGTAACAGGTCAGCCATGTGGAAACATTCCACAGCCGGGATTAAAGCCGAAAAGCAGCCGTGACCAACAGGTTACCTTGTTTACAACTGTAATGTTTGGGTGAAATCTCCCCTTAGGACAAGTATAATTGTCCCTCGCTGTCTCTCAGCTTGACTCACCATGGCTCGCCTGAGTCCAACCCGCATCGCATCTGCTCACAGTTAGGATCGTGTGTGTGTGTGTGTGTGTGTGTGTGTGTGTGTGTGTGTGTGTGTGTGTGTGTGTGTGTGTGTGTGCGCGTGCGTGCGTGCGTGAGTGCGTGCGTGTTCGTGCGTGCGTGCATGCGTGTGTGGGTGGGTGGCTGTGTGCGCTTCGACAAAGTCCTGGGACAATACTATAGTCAATTCATTCTAATACCATATTATTTTCAGTTACATACTGTTGTATACTGTTAAACCAAAAATACCTGCACCAATTCCATCTATTCCAAGCACTAAAACCTGCATAAAAAGTGGGAATATATCAAAAAGAAAGCGAGGTCACATTCCTTTATGTTCCAGTCATGTTCAGTGGTCACAGACCATCTCCAAAGTCCCTCTATATTGTCTCAATAATAATGCCATATTCAGTTAGAACCATAATACTGTACATGTATAGACTACTTTGCCCTGACCTATGCAGCCTTTACGCTACTTCAGACACACACAAACCACCAAGTCTGTCTGGTGTTTGTCCTGCGGTTGCGTGTGTTTACATGTATGACTGTGTGTGTGTGTGTGTGTGTGTGTGTGTGTGTGTGTGTGCGCGCGCGCGCGCGCGCGCGCGCGCGTGTGTGTGTGCGTGTGTGTGTGTGTGTGTGTGTGTGTGTGTGTGTGTGTGTGTGTGTGTGTGTGTGTGTGTGTGTACTGTATGTGTGTGTGCGCGTGCTCGCAAGTGTGTGCTTGTGTGCGCGTGCCTGGGCAGGAGGAAGGAAGCTTCTACCAGTTGACTTCAAACTGAACCCTGAGGTATACTGTATGTATTTACTCTAAATGCCCGCTAGCCGATGCTCTTCCAGTGCCCCCTTTTGGCTGACACGCGACATGGAGGCCTCGCTCTCTCCCTCTCCGTTCTCTCATCCCCATTATTTTCGACTTGTGGTGGAACAAATTTGAGAACATCGAATCCGCGCGGAGGAGTTTACGGGTTGCAGGCGGGGGCCCCCCAAACAATGTGACGCACGGATCACCACTGACTTCCTTGTTTATGAGCTTGCTCGTCACTCGCCGAAACCCTCATCACCAGCTCCCCCCTGACCCCACCCCATCCCAACCACACCCTACAACCCCCACCCTCAACTACCAACAGTCCGGAGGGAATGAGTAGACGTGTAGGTTCCCCCAGTAAAATTATGGCTTTTCATTTAAATCCGAGAGTGTATAGAAATGTGAAAAATTAGACCCCTGAAGACTCATTAAACTCCATTTTGTTACATTTGTACACTCACATTTAAACGAACGCTTAGTATTTTGACAGTGACCAACGACGCCACCCGCTCCAAACGACACAACATTGCTGTCGGGTGGCAATCTCACATGTCCAAAACCTTTCAGGATTCAAATGATAAAATAGCAAAAAATAGCAGATCTACAAACTCACAGTGGCACATTTTGAGCTTGTAGACACACAAGCATGACGAGGTAGGGCGAAAGAAACATTAAAAAAAAAGTTTAAAACGTGGAGATAAGAGGTTTCTGCCCCCGACAGCGACCGAAAGTGAGGGCTTGAGAGAACAGTGGCCAACATGGAAACTGTGACCGGGGTTTGGATATGTTCGCTGAACTGTAAAAACCTTTTGACGTGACCCTCGAAGTGAACGCACTGATGGAGAGGGGCGGGGACAGGTTGACCTTTTTCAGTAGAATGTTCCCCTCTTGGAAAAAAGGGGTTAGATTGTTTTTGTTTGAAAGGAGAGAAACCAATATAATGCGTTCTGATGTGCTTTTTTGTGTGTTTTTTTTTGGCCGTCTGGAAAATGTCTATGGTTGTCGCATTTGCGTACATGGGGATTTGGCGGGGGTAACCAAACACCATGTTGGTCGGAACGCCATTGTCACTGGTTTGTGAATGAAAGGGTAAAACGTCGGAAAAAAAGGGAAAACGTCTGGGACATTCCCTTTATTTTCTTCCTAGTTTATTTGGTTTTTGAATATAGCCTATATCATTTATTTTCTTTGCCACCCACTGTAACCCACCAGCTTTCTGCCACACCCTATTTGAGATTTTTCTCAACTCTGGTCATGGGACCCAGACTACTTGTTGGTTAACAACACTGGTAGGTTTTCTTTTTTTTCAAGTGGTGACCCAGGTGGCTATAGAAGGAAAACCAGTGCTCCCAGTCCCAGTGATTGCCATGGCTTTACACTTTACTGTGTTGACCATTAACACCCAGACAACAATGTAACAGCTCAATACAGGTACTGTGGTGTAATGTGGATATCTGACATACACACAGGTTTCGCAATAACTGCCAGTTCCCCTTTCCTCCTTTTGTATTGGGGAGAGAGAGAGAGAGGGGGGTGACATGCAACACTTTGCCTTTGTACTTTGCCTTTGTCCACTCATATAATTCACAATTTAGATATTCAACTTAATCCAGAGGGATTTACTGTAAGCAAGAACAACACAAGTTAATCAAATGCATAGAAATAGTAATCAAGGATCATAAGATCATATACTTTGCCTCCACTACAGCCTACAACGGAAATGTACAGTACCATTACTGACTGCATTGATCTATTTCTAAATGAATGAATACTGTACATACGGTTATAGTGAAAGCATGAGGTTAGCAGATCTACAAGCTCCTAATGCATCACATCGCACAATGTTATAATCTTGTAGATTAGCTATTTTCAATTAGGGCCTTCCTGGAACACTCCCAAGGATGACTGCCCCCCCCCCCCCCCCCCCCCGAATGGGTTAACCCATTCTGACCTGAGATCAGATTAAAAAAATGTCTTCTACATCCAGACAGTTTTCCATTCTAACCTGAGATCAGATTCTAAAAATGTCTTCTATGTCAGTCGCTCTTCGATTTTTCAAAAATAGCAGACCTACAAGATCGGTATGGCGCGCTATGAGCTTGTAGATCTTCTATTTTTAAATAGCTAAAGCACGACATGATGCATTTTGCCACAGATCCTAATCTGAAAATATTCAGTGCCATGCAGAGGGACCAACAAGATTTGCATTTCACAAATACAGTGCATAGTACAATATAGTATAAAATGACAGATCTATACAAACTCATGGATCGGCTTAAAGCAGTTAAACTCTTTTTCTTTTTTTAGCTGGAGACCCCTCACAGACCTCGAGGGGGTCCCCGCACCCCACTTTGAGAACCAGTTGGTGTATAGTGTGTGTGTGTGAGCGTGTGTATAGTGACCATATGCTGAGGACGGCTGAATTTGAGGGGAACCAGTGAAAGGGCTCCTTCTCTCTCCCGGAGAGGCCTTGCTTTTCCACCTGAGCCACAGGTGTTTGCTTAACGTGCCTGTGGCTTGGAGTGGCCCGGGCTCCGTCATTTGCCTTCAACCCTGGAAATGTTGACTTTCTCCTCTTCCCCTCCTCCCTAATGCCTGCCAGCCCAGGGGAAAAAGCTGCTCCACTTTTCACATGGGCCAGGGCCCCTTGATAATGTGTGTGCGTGCGTGTGTGTGTGTGTGTGTGTGTGTGTGTGTGTGTGTGTGTGCGTGCGTGCGTGTGTGCGTGCGTGCGTGCGTGCGTGCGTGTGTGCGTGCGTGCGTGCGTGCGTGCGTGCGTGCACGTTCGTGCAAATGTGCGTAAATAGGTGTATGCAAGCACTGATGTGTGTCATGTATACTGCATGCATTAAAACTTGCTTTGTGACACATGACCGTGTATGTTTTATGATGATGATGATGATGATGATGATGATGATGATGATGATTGTAGCCTATCAGCTTCCATAGCCCACACCCCACACCCCACTTCCTTTGACGCAGAGTGGAAATGTGTTGGTGGGTAAATGACTGCAGGCATGCACGGCTTGGTAACATGATTATGAAAAATCACAGCATGTGTGCAGGTGTTTCAGTGTGTTTTGACAGAGAAAGAGAAGGGGGGGCGGCGGGGGGGGGGGGGGGAATCTAGAGGGCCAGAGAGGTCATTATGAGCATCAAGCACACTGACTTTGTTTAGTTAAAGGCTGCTGAGCACAGCATTTTGGGCTGTAATGATTGAGGCAGCATTTTGAGCACAAATTCTCCCCCCACTCAATTTTGACAAAATGGTAGGTATCCCATTTTTGGGAGGAAAACAAAAAAAAAGAAAGGTAGAAGAAAAGAAGGACAATCATTCAATGCAGAGCCTAGAGGTTCTCAAACCTTTTCATTTCAAGGGAGGGGCCCCCATAACTCTGATAGTGTACAACAGTAAGTAGAAAGTAGTAAGTGCATTTGTTTGTTTGGTCCGATGTACTGTATAACAGTCCGACAGGCATTCGTATGACACCCTACCCTTAACCCTAACCTCCCAGGGAAGCCACGGGTGTGTTTTAACCGTCAATGCATGTCAGGAGCCACGGGTGAGTCTTAACCGGCCACGCATTTGTCTTAACCGGCAATGCATGCATGGCAGGGAATTCCACCAGCATGTCGGACTGTTAGTATGTTGGACCAACATAATATGCGCCCCACCCAGAGTTACAGACCAGACATTTCTACAGCTATACCGGTACAACTTTAAAGCTGCAATCTGTCATTTTCATGTGTTGCCCGATCAGAGAGGTTTTGGATAGAGGACCTATTTCCATTTGCGTTTCATGCAATGCATCTTGCCAACCAGTAGCGGTCCTATATACCCGACCACTGTATAACTGTCTCAATAGAAGAGCAGAGACCAACCACTGAAGTTGTGTTTGTTACTGTATATTGTATCAGTATAGACGCCTGAGGGCGAGAAGCGACCTCATGTGCACGCATCCGCCTGGGTGACAGCAGACTGCTGGGCGAGCGCTGGCGTCAGATGAACATATGGAATGAATTCTGTACTGGCCATATATGGAGCGTGGCTTGATTGTACAGGGTTTGATGATCAACATATGGAATGTCAGAACAGGTCAGCTCCATATATGGAGATCTAAGGGTGGCAGCGGGGGGCAGTGTCTTGAGTGTACAGGGTTTGATGAGGGCCCAGGTATAGGGCCGGGCCTGTTGAGAACTCTAGTTTCCACCGGCTGCCGGCGCTGCTGCATTAATAACTTTGGGGCAGGCCCGTCTAGAGTTTAAATGAACAGGTATCAGTCAAAGGGAGACATCGGAGAGGAAGAATGGATGGGGAAGGATCAACATATGGAATGTCAGAACAGGTTCTAAGGGTTTGAGGTTTGAGGTCAGATGTAGAGTTGCTGGCCAATATTGATGACATCAGGGATCTCCATATATGGGCATAATTGCGACAGCAGGCCGCATTTACTCAGGGATCTCCATGCCTGATGATGTCACGTGATGTCACGAGACCTGGGCACCATACATGGGCTTTCCCCATGCATATATGGGGATTTTGAGGAAATGCACAATTTCATATAGCAATTAACATACTCATACAACAAGTAATGTTTGAGTCGCTAAAACAAGTTATGGATTGTAGCTTTAAAACTGACGGGAAAGATGGTCAATAAGCCATGTTATATTTCTGCTATATCTTTTTTTGTCTTTTTTCTTTGCTGTCATTGTTTCTGTTTTTATTTGTATTTATATTGTTCTATGTGTTGCTTTTGTATCTGTGTGACTACACCGTGGCACATAAAATAGAAATATAAAGTATAAAAAAAAGAAGCCATGTTTTTGATTAAAATGAAAATGTAAATTCATCTGCATACAATCTGAATTCACCAGGTGCCAGGTGCACAAGAGTTGGACCACTGTTTACACATGCACGCGCATGCACATGCACACACACACACACACACACACACACACACACACACACACACACACACACACACACACACGCGCACGCACGCACACATGATACACATACACACGATACACTGCACTTCATGTCCTTCATCTCTTCTCCTCTTTGGTAGAGAGTAACTAATTACATTTACTCAAGTGCTATTCTTAAATAGTTGACAGCATTAGTTATTTTTTAGATTTAGGTTATTAGTGGTAGCTTATACACGATACCCATTCAAATAGTCTATCGTTGCTGTCAGGTGGAAACCTCATACTGTGTCCAAAACGGTTATCAGGTTCCAAACTAGCAGATCTAAAAGCTCAAAACTTTATTTTTTGCTACTATTGTGTGACACTGTATGAACTATAGGATTCTTTAATCCATTAACAATTACAATGCCAAAAAAATTGTCGTTTTCTGACTTCTACCTTCATGTCTTGTTTTCATTCTTCAACCTGACCAATGGTGCAATGGTGGTCAAACGTTTGTTTGTGGAAAAGTATTGTCATCAGCATAATATTGCAGTATCAAAGTACTCAAATTTGAACAAATCTATAAAAGCTGCTATTTCCATATAGGAGGTATAAATCTGCAAAGTAACCTATAAGCTGTGAAATATGCATGTGGAGTAAACATGTACCATATTTGCCTCTGAGATGTAGTGAACTAGAAGTATTGAAAAATGGACATAGCATATACTCAAGTAGAGAAAAAGTATAGGCCTACATCAAACTTTCCACCATTGCACCTGACCCCCTTGATCTGACTCTCTCTCCTAACTATTGTATATAGTCCCTCTCTCTGACTTTCCATTCATCTCTCTCTCATCCTCTGTTACTCCATCAATCCCTCAGCACCTCTCTCCCCTCCCTTTATATCTCTAAGCCGGCTCACTCTCCTCCCTATCCTTCTTCTACCCCTCTCTTTTTGCTGCCTATCTCTCTTGCCCCGTGCCCCTTGCCTATAATACTCTCTTCCACATCTTTGCTCCACCAAACAAACACACACACACACACACACACACACACACACACACACACACACACACACACACACACACACACACACACACACACACACACACACACACACACACTCGAATTACCTGCCGTGAGGACGCACGTTTATTTTCGCAGGGGGGAGGGGGGAGGTTTTCTGGCATTCTCTGCCAGAGACAATATTATGCTGGAAACATACAGGTATTAACTGTTAAGATTTCAGATGGTCAAATAAACCCAGGGCTTTTTCGCCGACCCCAAAAAAACACAGAGGGGAGATTGTGTGTGCAGAGGGCAGCGGGCGCTAATGAAACGCACCCAGGGTGGAAACCGCTCAATCACTAATAATTACCCCCTAACATTATGCCTAATGTTGTGCTCCGTCGTACCACGGTGTCGCACGCTGAAAGAAAAGCTGTTCTACAAGCTCACAATACGTTGCATCCGCAGCGTGCTGTGAGCTTGTAGATCGGTTATTGTCGGCACACGACACTGTCGTACAGTGAAGTATATACTTCATATATATATATATACTGTATATATATATTAGAGCCTTCTCCAGTACATCCATGCCCCAATACCTCCCCTCATTCATCCCTCATTCTATCAATCTCTCTCTCTCTCTCTCTCTCTCTCTTTTTCTACCTATTTCTACCCCTTGCTCCATCCCTCCTTCTTTCCTCGCTCCACCTCTCTCTCTCTCTCTCTCTCTCTCTCTCTCTCTACAACACACTCCTTTCCAAATCCATCGCTCACTCACTTCATTCATCCATCCATCTCTTCTCCACGCTCACTCTCACTAAATGCTTTCCCTTCTCAGTTTCATCCCTCCATCCCTCGGTCATCGAGCTCTCTCTCTCTCTCTCTCTCTCTCTCTCATTATCTGTTTGGCCCCCATCTGTAAAGGTTTTGTGTGGAGACGGCATATACTAGATTTGTGTTAACATGCTTCAAACATATTCAAAATGTGTCAACATGTTTGTGCAAATAGCAGATCTGCAAGTGATGCGACATGTGCTGTGAGGTCGTAGATAGCCGATATCGGGTTAAAGGGGTTAAACTGATAGTTGACGCTATACTACAGTATAACTAACTAATTTAGCTGGGGACACCCTGGAACCCCCTCAAGGACCGCTGGTGGGTTCCTGGACCTGCTCCATCCCTGTCTCACAATCCATTTCCTATATGCCTTCTCAGTTAAATTCCTCCCTCCCTGACTCCATTCATTCTTCTATTCCTCTCGACTCTTTCCATCACCTCTCCTTCGTAAATTCATCCCTTTTCCAGTCCCATTCATCCATCTCTCCCTTTCGCCCCCTCTCTCTTTCTCAAGCCTCCATTTTGTTCTCTCTGTCTCTCTCTCCCTCTCTCTCTCTCTCAATATCCAATCACTTCTCAATGCCATCCATCTAATTGATCCCTCTTTCTCCCTTTTTGCTCCCTCACCCCTCTCCCTCCTCTTGCTCTCTCTCTCACCACAGCCCAGGTGATTTCCAACCACCGCTCTCATTTATCTTGGGTCACCTTTGATTTCAATGCGACTTTCATTCATTTCGCCCTCATTTCCTCCTCTCGCCTCCGCACTCGCCAGGGCGTACCTCCTGAAGGCGGGCCTTTCATACGGGGCCGAGGCTTCGCTAAACAGCCTCTTATGCTCTGACCTTTACTAAGGGGAGCAGTGACCGGCCGAGACAAACAGCCCTCAGCAGGACGTAAATGATGATAGATCTGTTCTGCTCGGAAGGAGAGAGGGGGAGCCGGGGTTGAGTTACTCCTCCGGGAGGCCGAGAGAGACTTGGCCCGCGATGTGCCTTTACATCTGGTCACAGCTGAAGGAGTGTGTGGATGCCTGGGGAGCTGGGAGTGAGGAACGCCTGCCAACCTGCCTTTCCAGTGGGTTGAACCCAAAGGTGTCATTTAGGTACGCTCCTTATGAGGACAGAGCATTAATGAACATAAGTACTGGTATATAATAAATAAGATGTAAACATGCTCAGCTGGAATGAATGTTTTACATCAATAGACCCTATATAGGCAGTGACAATATATACAAAGTTTACAAATAGAAAAAAACAACAATGGAAAAATACATTGTAGCCTTAACATACGTTCATACCCCTGATTTTTGAGGGGCACTATAGCCCCTCCAATGCATGGCCTTCTGAAATTTTGTCATAGACCAGCCAAGTCTATGGACTTTAAACTCACACGCCGCCATCACTCTAGGACCGCCACTAGGAACCCTATTATTTTGAAAGCCGAATTATTATTTAATTCACCCAAAACATGCATTTTGTAACAGGGATCATATCGTTTAGAGAAATGAGGCGCAAATTAAGTTGTTTTGATCCAAAAAGAAGATATTAAGAAGAGATATGATTCTAAAAACTGCGTTCCAGCCAGCAGAGATTTCACTTCAATCAATGTATATTAAAAAAGCGTGAAAAGGCGATCTCGGTGCTGAGGGCATTTGGACCAGAAGACGTCAAAAGGCAATCCCGGCGGTAAAAGAGTTTGTCGAGAGCCTATAAATGTCCTGTCCCAGCCAAAGTCTATGGACTTTAATGTTTGTTTTGTGCAAATTATGATGTAATTTGTGCGAGCCAAAGTCTATGGACTTTAACACGTATTTAGGGTAAATTAAACATGCCCCCAAAAATCTTAGCGCCCCTCACTTCACACAAGTGTGTTTTTAGATAAAACCCTGGCATGCATCAACATTAAAATTGAGTGGAATAATATTCATAAAAAGTAAATGAAATAAAACAACAAAAACACAATAATAACTAGTGGAAGTGGAAGATGGAGAGAAGAAAAACTAAACAAATTTAGAAGAAGGAGATGAAGTGTACTCAGTTTATTTACTTAATAGATATTTTATGTATGTTTAAGTGGCGGCCATTTGCGCACTGGCAACCACTTCCTTATGCGTACTTTGATGCAAACCTGGCTGGAACCACCATCCCTTCACTCACCAGGACCACATAAACCCCGAAAGTTGAATAGGCACCTTTTTATTCACATATCCACCTGAAAATGATCCAGTTCAAGTGGTGTTTAGACCAAGAGGTTAACAACATCAACTTCTGAACTTATCAACGTCGTTTGCTAAGCCTCAGGATATGTGTGAGTTCTTTGCTTGTGTAAAATAGTTAAAGATAAAAGTTTCAAGTTAGAAAGGGATTTCAATAACGTATCTTTAGGCAAGTTTGTCAAGGTCATAACTTTTCATATGATAAAAATACATGGATACTATAAGTTAAGTTTCTTTCAGACTTTCTAAAAAGGGTCTTTGCAATTTGGATTTGTGTATGTTGATGAAAACGAGATACAAGAACAAAGTGCATCTCACCTGTTATTAAGGTTTCTGTCCCTTATCTGATCGGCAAACCTGGTTGTTCATGCTCCTCTTCATGTCTGTTGACGTATAAGGAATAAGGATGCACAAACTTTAGCTTTAGGAAATCACAGAATAGGACATCAAAGTAACAAACAAACAGATATATATAATATTATAATTTTTGTCAAATAGGTTTTTATTGAGAACAGATTATAAATTGTTGTAGATTAAACATTGTGATATGAATTAAACATTTATTTTATAGAAAAAAAAATGACAAAAAAGAGAAAGAAAACCCTCAACCCTCCCAGGAAGAATAGCTGTTGCCAGGTGTAACAGCTAATGGGGATCCTAAATAAACTAAACCCATACTGCTCAGTGACAAACAGATATATCAATTTAACCCTATAGGGAACCGAGCAGATGCATACAAATCTATGCACGTGCAATGCGGAATAAAGTTTCAATATACAAAATATATTGTTTCATTTCATTGTCACAATGAAGATGTATAGTATACTGTCAAAACCAGCAGCCCCCTGTGTCTATTTTGACTAATCTGTCTGGTAGAGCTACTGTATTCATCCATCCATCCTTCTTCTCAACCGCTTTATACCGTTGGGTTGCAGGGGCAACAGTTCCAGCAGAGATTTCCAGCATTCCCTCTCCAGAGCAACATTAGCAATTTCTTCCTGCATGGATCCAGAGGCATTCCCAAGCATTGTGGAGATGTAATCCACCACCCTCTGGTCCTTAGTCTTCCCCGGGGTCTCCTCCCAGTGTGAAGTGCAAGCAGTGAGTACCTCTAGGAGACACTCGGAAGGCATCCATACTAGACCTGAACCACCCTAGCTGGCTCCTTTCCATCCATACTAGACCTGAACCACCCTAGCTGGCTCCTTTCCATCCATACTAGACCTGAACCACCCTAGCTGGCTCCTTTCCATCCATACTAGACCTGAACCACCCTAGCTGGCTCCTTTCCATCCATACTAGACCTGAACCAAGTCTATCTCGCATGACCAAAATTCTCGCTTCATGGTTCTGCCTGAAGGTCAAATTTACATTTTTCCCCTGAGCAAGCAGGCATACTGTATTAGCTTGCCACAAATAAATTAATGTATACGAGTTCCAATCTGGCTTCAGAACATCCCACTCTACTGATACATGCCTCCTCTATTTGAGCGACCACATCAAACACGAGGTGGATGCTGGCAAATACTGCGGCATGGTCATGCTGGACCTCCAAAAGGCTTTTTTTGACATCGTGAACCACTCCATACTGGTTAACAAGCTAAAAGCAATTGGTTTTGATAGCACATCAGTGAGCTGGATGCAATCCTACCTGGAGGGGAGAGAACAGATGGTGGAGGTGAATAGAACACTGCCCCCCAAAGAACAAGATTCCTTTACAGGATCTCCTCACTGGTCAACAAAAACACTTTGAAGACCCTAACAGGAGCCTCCTGGTAACCTCCTGGTACCACAGCACCAGAGGCCCTTAAAACAAGGCTCCAGACTTCCCAAAACAAACTGGTCAGAATCCTCCCGAACCCCTGCCCACTTTGACAGGCTGGAATGGCTAAGGGTCGACGACAGAGTACAGCATCGTGCAATGGGTCTGGTCCACAAGATTCGATACACCACCAAGATACGCATGTACCTGTCTAAATACTTCCTTAATGTTAACGAAGTCCACACCCACAACACCAGAGGGAGTGCAACAAACGCCTTACCAACAGTCATTAAGACATGCAAATCACTTGACTCCTTCAAAACCGCTCTGAGTCAAAGGGCACCTACGGCCGGCTTCAATTCGAAACTGGCTACTGGCCCCCGCAAAATCTGAATCACCCCCCCCCCTAACCACCACCCTTTCCCCCTCACTGTATATGTTTCTTTTCCCTTTTTACCTCCTTTATGATGAATTCCTGTTCTGTTCTTTGGCTATATAGAAGTGTCTATTTGTACGTCTCTAAATGTGTTGATGAATTGAACAAGGTGGACCGTCTTGTAAACAAGTGTAATGCTCTATTGGGTCGTCCACTCACAGTTAACAGTCTTTGCATTGCGTTGCGCTTGAAATGTGCTGTAATTCTGCAAACTGTTATTAAATATTTCAATCAATCAATCAGCTCAATGGTAAAAATGTCAGCAATTGCACAGGAGTCCTGGGTTCAAATCCTGGGTAGGATATCAAAGTTACTTTGCTTTGCTTTAAAGCAATAGACAAAAATATGCACAGGGTCTAGTTTATTTTGAGAATAAGCACAGGCTGGCTCCGTGCAGTTTAATTTAAGTCATTTCCCTATAACCATTCATCCTAAATAGCTCATGGAGTAATAATAATAATATATAGTAATAAATCATATTTTGTAACTAAATCTGTTTGCCGGGAAGCTTATACCAAAACAGCAGAATAATATCCCAGCCTTCAGTAAAAAGCCAGCTGAACCACTTACAGTCTGAACACGGGCTTGAGGCGTCATCTGCTGGCTGACCTTGAGACTGCGTTGGAGCAGTGTTCACTGTGCAATAATGTGGTATGGCTCTTGCACATGGTCAGGAAAACGTATACTGTAGTGTAGACTCAAACTTGATATATTATAGAGTAGACCATACATTCAACATTCATACATTCAAACTCTAGATGGGCCCACCCCAAAGTTATTAGACTTTGGGGCAGCCGAGTTCTCAACAGGCCCGAAAATTAAGGCCCGGCCCTATACCACTGCCCCAACTGCCACCCTTATATCTCCAAATGCTGACCTGTTCTGACATTCCATATGTTGATCTGACCTCATCAAACCCTGTACCCTCCTGTACCCTGATTTTGCAAGCCATGTTTCACCCAGTGTCAATTATCCAATGTAATCCTGGGACACTTCCTCTGCCAACCTGGGGGCGGGGGACTGGCCTCATGCTTGCTTCTATGCATGATGAGTCCAATTAAGCTGATTCTTTTCACCTGACAGGGGGGAGTTTCCCTGGTTAGACGTTAGCACGTGGAAGGAACATGTTATTCTGAACAGTACATGTTTTTTGTGAGGGTACTACCTACCCTAGGGCAGGTGTTCCCAAACTTTTTTGGACCAGGTACCCCTTTTGGGGTAGATATTTTTCCAGGTACCCCATCATCCTCGCAACACGGATAACAATATATTTACAACCACAAGCAGTGTTTCCTGCAGGAAAAAGCTTTGGCATGGTGCTGGGCACAGGCCGCGATTAATTAATTAATTTGATTCATTAATTAATAAGATTAATACATTAAGATTAATTTGTATTATTGCTCTTGTATTGCTATTGGAGACACTGGGGGGACACTGGGGGACACTGGGCAGGCACTGAGGAGGCACTGGGGAGACACTGGGGAGGCACTGGGAAGGCACTCGGGGGCACACTGGGGAGGCATTGGGGAGGCACTGTCTAAATGTATACGTCTAAATGTAGACGTCTAAATGTGTACGTCTTCTCTTATGGGGGTCCCTGGCATATCTTTTCAAATGGGGGTCCACAGGCTAAGTAGTGTCAATTTGGGGGTCCTTGACATGAAAAAGTTTGGGAACCACTGCTTTAAACACTTATGAACATGAACAAAATAGATGGGTCCCCCCTGGAACTCCTTCAGGTACCCCTGGGGGTCCCCGGACCCCACTTTGGGAACCACTGCCCTAGGGGACACTGGGAGAACATGCAAACTTAATTTTTCTATTTTATCTTTATTTATTTTTAATTACTTTGAATGCCACATCATTCATTTAGTTAGGTATATATTTTAGCTGATCTATTGATATAGTTCTTATCTATTTTATAGATTACCTACTTACTTGCTATATTTCTGTATTCATATACGCAAATTATTAGTCATCTAGTAAAATATAGCTTAAACATATTTGTAATGCCAGAACAGATAACCTGACACCTGAATGTCTGAATGTTAATTAAACTTCAGTGCACACCCTTGAATCCCACAATGTTTAGGTGATCATTTTGGGAAATGATTTGCTTTGCTATGATGATTTTGTAAATAAGATCTCATACAGTTACAATACATGTAAAGCTCAACCTAATTTTCAGAGGTGATCTACAATATCATTATCTCCTTATATGATTAAATTGGTATCCTGGTGTGGAAATGCTATTTCTGTTAACTGAAGAACTGAGAAGCATGTGATTATTATCAGAATATAGAGCAATTTAACTTTTATTTAAGACAAAATATCATTTACTGTATCATTGAATATGATTGAGAAGAAATTTATTCTACAGGGGAAAAAATACCGTATAGGATCAACTAAGCTATTGACACATTACATAGCTACAGTATCTTTGTTTTGTTTACGTTTTGAAGAAGAGTTTTCACCTATAAGCTTGGTCCTGCATAAGACTAAGGAAGTACTGATTTTCTAATGGCGATTGCCCAATAATGGGCGAGGCAGTGCCAGTGGGCATGGCCTGTCACAACTAAGAGACTAAAAGCCAACATGTCTGTCTTACAGATGCACAGAGTGATAGCTGAGACAAGGATATACTGTATGTGCCTACATTTTGATGTACAGTCGTATGAAAACTTCTAAACAGAAATGTGAGTTTAAAACAGGTCGCATGCATGGGCTTGATGGTGGCAGCAATATTATTCATTGAGTAAATAAAGGACACACTAACTGAGGTAAGCCTGAAGATCCATCTATGATTTTGCACTTATTAGTATTATTTTTATTCCTAATATTTGGGCAGCTATTAGATGATTTGATTTGTGATATAACAAGGTGTTAAATCTGATTGTGTTTTTTGATTGATTGATTGAAATCTTTATTAACAGTTTGCAGAATTACAGTACATTTCAAGCACAAACTCAATACAAAGACTGTTAACTGTGAGTGGACGACCCAATTAAGCCTTACACTTGTTTACAACAGGGTCCACATTGTTCAATTCATCAAAACATTTAGAGACAAACAAATAGACACTTCTATGTAGTTAAAGAATAGAGCAGGAATTCATCATATAGGAAGCGAAAAGGGAAAAAAATATATATACAGTGAGGGGAACAGGGGGATAAAAGAAAAGAAAACGAAAGACAGAGTGTAGGGCGCCTGCACACAACACCATGCGTTGATGCCATGTGTGCATATGTGCAGGCACCCAACACCACGTCCATACAAAAACATAGTACAATCCATAGTACAAAGACAGAGTGTAGGGCGCCTGCACACAACACCATGCGTTGATGCCATGTGTGCATATGTGCAGGCACCCAACACCACGTCCATACAAAAACATAGTACAATCCAGATAAAAATTCAGCTTTTACAGAGGCCAGTTTCGAATTGCAGCCATCCGTAGGTGCCCTTTGAGAGCAGTTTTGAAGGAGCCAAGGGATTCACATGTCTTAATGACTGTTGGTAGGGCGTTCCACATTTTGGTCGCATAGGAGCGAAAAGAATTTAGTCCCTTGTTTGTGCCGAATCTGGGTTGTACATGGTTTGTTGCACTCCCTCT
Organism: Protomyctophum bolini; assembly: GCF_963924005.1. Taxonomy (NCBI): domain Eukaryota; kingdom Metazoa; phylum Chordata; class Actinopteri; order Myctophiformes; family Myctophidae; genus Protomyctophum; species Protomyctophum bolini. The sequence goes on from NC_137863.1 coordinate 42,152,342, forward strand.
GGTGTTGTGGGTGTGGACTTCGTTTACATTAAGGAAGTATTTAGACAGGTACATGGGTATCTTGGTGGTGTATCTAATCTTGTGGACCAGACCCATTGCAAGATGCTGTACTCTGTCGTCGACCCTAAGCCATCCCAGCCTGTCAAAGTGGGCAGGGGTGAGGTGGGTTCGGGGGGTGAGGCCAAGTAGGAGCCTGACCAGTTTGTTTTGGGAGGTCTGGAGCCTTGTTTTAAGGGCCTTTGAGGTGCTGTGGTACCAGGAGGTGGATGCATAGTCAAAGAAACCTTGTACAAGGGCTCCTGTTAAGGTCTTCAAGGTGTTTTTGTCGACCAGTGAGGAGATCCTGTAGAGGAATCTTGTTCTTTGATTGACTTTTTTGATTACGTTGGTGGCCATCTTATCACCGGAAAGATTGGCCTCCAGGATGGAACCTAGGTAGGTAATTTGATCCTTCCGTGTGATAATATCATCACCAACTCTAACCAAGAAGCCATCTGCCTTTTTGAGATTACTATTTGATCCGAAGAGAATGGATTCAGTTTTTCCCAGGTGTAAGGATAGTTTGTTATCAGCGAGCCAGGTGCAGATTCTACCGAGTTCAGAGCTGAGGGTCTTTTCAACCTGCAGTTTGTTCCTGTCCGAGACCAGCAGTGCTGAGTCGTCTGCGAACAGGAACAAGTTGCAGTCACAAGCTGAAGTCATGTCGTTTACATATATTAGGAACAGTAAAGGCCCTAGTATGCTTCCTTGTGGGACGCCACAGCTCACTGGGAGGGGGGGGGACAGTGTTCCGTTCACTTCCACCATCTGTTCTCTCCCCTCCAGGTAGGATTGCATCCAGCTCACTGATGTGCTATCAAAACCAATAGCTTTAAGCTTGTTAACCAGTATGGAGTGGTTCACGGTGTCAAAAGCCTTTTGGAGGTCCAGCATGACCATGCCGCAGTATTTTCCAGCATCCACCTCGTGTTTGATGTGGTCGCTCAAATAGAGAAGGCATGTGTCAGTGGAGTGGGATGTTCTGAAACCAGATTGGAACTCGTACAACAATTTATTAGTGGCAAGATACTTTTCAACCTGTTCATAGACTATTTTTTCCATCACTTTCGAGATGGAGCTTAGAATAGAAATAGGGCGGTAGTTGCCGGGTTCAAATTTACTCCCTTTTTTGTACAGGGGGGTTACTTTGGCCAGTTTAAAATCTCTGGGGACCTGTCCTTGTTTGATGGAGAGGTTAACTATGTGGGTGATGACTGGAGCTATGGAAATGGCTGAGTCTCTGAGAAATTTGGAGGGAATATTGTCATGGCCAGTGGCCTTGTGGGGTTGGAGGGCACTCAGTTTCTTAAGTACCTCCTCAGTTGTTACCATTGTCATTTTAAAATCATCTTTACAAACACCTAGGTTTTTGTAGAAGCCTTTGATGTGCTCTACACCAAAACGCCCAGAGTGGGAGGGCAGTTTGTTAACCAGCATTGTTGCAATGTTTGTAAAGAAGATGTTCAAGTGATTGGCTACATCAACCTTGTCAGTGATGAGGGTGTTATTTGATTTGATGTTTATGTTAGTAAACCTGGTTTTAAGTTTCTGACCACAGCCTAGTTGGTTGTTTAGTAGCTTCCAGAGCACCCGAGGATTGTTTTTGATTTCCTCGGCTTTATCATTGATAAAGTTACTTTTGGCTGATTTGGTCATGGCAATTACACCGTTTCTTAGCTTGTTACATTGGGTTTTAAGCATAGGCGGCGGGTGCGTTTTACCTTTGGGTAGGCTATAGAATTGCGTTGGGGGGGGACTCTCGCGGCCGAGCGGAGCGAGGCCGCCGCCGCGGATTTATTTATTTATTTATTTCCCAGATGGTCTAAAAATGAGTTATTTAGCATACTTTTACCAATGAATTAGCCTATACACAGACAACGACTTTTGGACGTCTTTTTCTCAAGTCTCGAGTCAGTCAGTGTAGATTACCCGGCGGTGTTGCTGCCCCTCCGGGAGTCGCGGCTCATGGCTCTTAGACGGCACAGAGACAGCAGTCACTCCGCTGAACGTGTCAGTGTTGCTGCAGTGGTGTGAACTGTGAACCGTGCGGGCACTGAGTTCTGACAGCCGACTCACAGCTTCTTCTTCTGAATTAGGCTACTTTATCTTTGCCTTGAAAAAGACATTTTGCGTTTTGCTGTTTCCCAAAACAAACCAGCGCGCGCTACTCTTTGCTGCCTACAAAGCGACTGGAAGGACGAGGTTTACAGACATACCAATAGTAGGCTAGTCAATCATATGCTGATTAGGCCAGTTGCTGTATAGTGTATAGCCTATATCCGATCAGCGATCACCAGGGGGCAGCGACAACACACACACACAAACACAATAGCCTTCTATAATGCTGCGCACATATATTATATATATTTAAAAAAATACCCAGCATAATTTTTGGGAAGGCTAAGCCTTCCCTAGCCTTATGCACCCGCCGCCTATGGTTTTAAGGATGCACAGTTTGGTTTGGAGATCACTGTCGAAGCGCTTGGCTAGCTTGGACTTGCATTTAAGAAGTTCAGAGCATTTGTTGTCTCTGGCTTTCATTGCAGTCAGTATGTCCGAATTCATCCATGGCTCCGAGCGGGTTTTGACCCTGATGGTTCTCAGAGGAGCCATGTTGTTTAGTACTGTTGTAAATTTGGTTTTAAAGCCAAGCCATGCTTCTTCGACTAGTGAGCTCCTGAGCACATCGGACCAATCCAGTCTCTCCAGTTCTAGGTTAAAGGCCTCACTAGAGTAGGTTTTGAGGTCCCTAGATATGACTGTTTTGTGACAGTCAAATTTTAGTTTCTGTATTTTGCGGGTACAGAAAATCATAAAATGATCACTGAGCCCACATACAATAACCCCTTTCTTGGAGATTCTGGATTTGTCCGAGGTCAGAATGAGATCAATGACAGTTTGAGTAGAATCACACACTCTTGTGGGTTGGGTAATTAGCTGGCTGAAACCATGCAGATCACAGAGCCGACTAAACGATTTAAACACAGGCACTTCCTTACGATGCATGTCATGTCTGTTAAAACTGACTGTCTGTTAGAAGTGAAAGGCCGGAATTCAACATGCATTCGTTCTAACAAAGGTCTTCTGGAAATAAGGCTGATTGGGCCTTTGCATTGCTCATATACTCCTATATGGAATGCCCTACCCTTGGCTTTCAGTCGATGGCTTTAGGAAAATGTTAAAAACACATTTATTTTGTAGCTTAAACATTTTTCCCATGTTGTTTTTACCTGACTCACTTTTACAGGCCTGTTTTTTTTTTTTTACTGTATATTGTATTATTGCACTGTTGGTTGCAACAAACCACTACATGTTCCCATTGGCCGGTAACATTTCGAGTTTGGCGACTTTAATAATTTCCACAGTGCGCCAGAAACAGAGAGAGGGGTAGTGCTGTGTCTCTGAGAGAGAGAGAGAGAGAGAGAGAGAGAGAGAGAGAGAGAGAGAGAGAGAGAGAGAGAGAGAGAGAGAGAGGGGAGTTGCACCACTTGGTTCACACAGGTGTGATTTTTAATTTAGGGCACACTTCCAGGGCTGAAATGGGGCTGTCGCCTGTTGCTTGGCTGCTCGACCTGTCCAAAGAGCCACCCTTACTGGGTACCAGATGAGATGAGTGACATCCTCCCCTACTACTTCTCCCCAAATCCAAATGGATTTCATTTTCCATCCTGAATGGCAGTAACTACTAACTAGCATACAATGAGAACTGAGAAGATATTGATTAATATGGGGGGTGGGTTCAATTAATCGATTATTAATCGGCAGAGCTGTCGACTATTCGATTTGGCTGATGGTCACTTTGTGGCATCCCTACAAGTTACAACAAGTGAGTAAGTGAGTATCTCTCTTCTATATCCATCTCCCCAATTTCCACTGAGATTATGGGGTGAATGAATGTGGCCAGACCCATCTTCTCTTTCGGTCATAGTGACATTGTCCTGCATCAGATCATGTCCAAATCAGGTTCTCCAATCTCCAGTAGCCTCTTCAGTTTTTTTAAGATTTTTTGAGTGGTGCAACCACTCCCTTACGGAGCTATGTGTGTGGCTGGCTGGGTCTGAGCACTATGTGTGTGGCTTGCTGGCTGGGTCTGAGCACTATGTGTGTGGCTGACTGGCTGGCTGGGTCTGAGCACTATGTGTGTGGCTTGCTGGCTGGGTCTGAGCACTATGTGTGTGGCTGACTGGCTGGCTGGGTCTGAGCACTATGTGTGTGGCTTGCCGGCTCTCTCGGCTATGGCTTATTGTGCATAATTATTCAATATAGCATATAGTTTATACTCTCTCTCCTTTCTTATTATATAGCTTGGCCCCTGTTATCGCTGCTTGTAGCTATATATTTTTTATTACAATTAGTTGCCATTTTATCACTGGAAAGATTTGCCTCTAACATGGAACCCAGGTAGGTAATTTCATCTTGTGATAATATATTGCTGTCCTTGGATAGCCTACATGGTACACAGGCAGTATACTGTAGCTGCATGCTATGCACACTACTGCATTGCCAAGTATATGAGCACTGTAGATGCACTGGTTATATTCCACTGCTCCACGGAGAGAGGAAAAGGAGAATAGAGGGAAATAAAGATAATTGGGAGGATGAGAAAAAGACTATCCAAGCAACAATTTGTGAAAAACACACTGATTCTTCCTTATAAAGAACAAACTAACTCTAGGCTGAAAGCATCTTTTAAGGCTTTAGGGATTTCACCTTTTTATTACATTTTTTGTACCTACTGCAGTACATGATAGTCTATCCATTACAAGGGATTTGAACTGTAGGCTATAATCTATCACATAATACGTACATATACGTAAAATATCCAACAGGTGTGGATTATCATCTATGACAAAAGTTTGGTTTTCAAGGCTTTTCGCCCCAGAAGGTGCAAAAGGTTACAGGATCATATTTGCTGTGTCAATGGTTTACGAGGCTAATATATTACCTACCAGCAGAGGGTGTTAGAGTATTACCACAAATGTGACAGCTGCCGTTTCACCCATGCTTTCACCAGTTACTGACAATCTGACATCATTGCTTAATTAATGAAAAGTCATAATGGCAAAATGCCGTATGTGTGTGTTAAATGTGTGTCATTGAGTGAGACATTCAAGAGCTGTCCGTTGATCTGTTGACTGAATTAACCATACATTGTTTTTCATAAATATGTTAATAACTTGACTTGGTGTTTGGTTACATAGAAGCATAAACTAGTGCATATGGAAAAAGTGTGAATTAGTTGGGGGAGTATTTTGATGTGACAATATAAGCTACCATCGGTATATTGGTATGTATATAAGTAGAATGCATAGTTGTGATTCAAAATTTTCACACAGATACTTATACACTGTACACAGATGTTAGTTGTTGATGAGCACAGTAGGCATTTTGGCAATCACAAAGTTTCTCTGCAGGCCAAGCCTATACGAGTGATTATTTGTTATTGTGACAGGTCATTGAGAAGGAATCATATATCAGTTGCCTATTGAAGACAGGATATTGAGTTCATGTGGTTGGCCTGCGTAACCGCCAAATGGCCCAGGAAAATACTGTGCCATAGCCCAAATTGTTCTCTCTTGTTTTCCAGTGATTATTTCCCAGTTTCCACACCTTGCTGTGATTTCTTTCCCAAATGAACCCCTATACACTCCGGTATAACAACACTGGCTCCCACTCCAGTATATAAGCTGCACCTGTTCTACTGTTACTTTCTCTATTATGTTTTTGGCTGGGGACCCCCGGAAATGCTTTGGCCATGTCTCGCGACCCCCTCCCCGCCCTCCCTCCCCACCCCCAATACAAACTGCCTGCAAAATAATTTGGAGACCACCCCTAGGGGTCGCGACCCACGGGTTGAGAACCCCTGCCCTACTTGACGCTGTTTAATGTAGGCTATCGTGGTATATTTGTCATTGCTCTGTGCCCAAATCATGGTTTGTCTGACTCTGTCCTTAAATGTGTTATTCTACACAGAACACGTTTTTTTGTGATTTGTTAAAGACAACACAACTAAGAGGCAATTGCCACTCAAAGTACCTCTGTTTGATATACAGAATAGCTAGACTATAACGTTTAGTCAGTATGAGTTTGGTTATATATCATTGATTTGGCTTCACCTTATAGTCCTTCTCTTCACCCTCTACCTCCAATCTCTGCCAAGAGGCACACCCTGACCCTACCTCCATCCTCCACGTCTGTGTGGCGCTTGTGAGGATGACATTACTTTGGTGTTGTAAGTGTGTACGAAAAGGCACTGAATATTAATGCCTTGTCATTTATGTTTGTACAGGGCCAGACTGGGAGCCCAAATCAGTGTGGAAATGTAAATGATGAGGCCCGCATGGCCTGTCCACTCTAAATTGGTTAGCAGGCAGCCAAAAATGTTGTTGGCCCGAAGTCTGAGTTGCAGCTGAAGGGATCTGAGGAAGCCATGGGGGAAAATTGCATTTCTACGGTATACGACTCAACTTTATCTTTGTGTGTCACAGCCAAAAATGGCTAACAGAAATGTTGTATACCCAATGTGGCCCATAAGTCTGGAGCATATCTCCTGTCTCCTCAGCATGAGGCAGTGCCAAGCAGAGAGGCATTGGGCAATGAATCGGCTTGACCTCCCAGACGAGGCGGACACTCTGGCTCCACAAAGCCACTGAGCCAAATGTTTCTCGCTGTCTTACATAAGGAATGTTTTTGGCCCCAAAACATGCAACTGTCACCACACTTCTCACTCACATGTCACATCACATCTCATCTCATTCTTATCTGTATTATTGGGTGCCTCTCTTGGTAGTGAGCTGTTCTCCTCTTATCCTGCAGGTCATAAATGTCAATGTAATTTGCATTTCTGTGGAGTCCACTGTATAATGACTCAGTTCTTGTTATTTATATTGACCATCATAATAACTGGAAGACTTGGCTGCATTGGGAAAGGCCCACTTGACTGTATGACTGGCTTCTTGTTTTCTTTTTCTTTTTTAAATCTCACTTGTCTTCTTTCATGTCTATCTGTCTTCTTTCCGTCTCTCACTTTCCATCACATCACTCACACTGACATTTTTTTGTACGTCTGTATCTTGATCTCTCTCCATCCCAGGCCTAGTATGCAAATCAAATGGAGAATGTTCACCCACACACGTAGCATGGATGTCACAGATAAGTCCCTTGTTCTCTATTTTATTGCGTAGTTGCAGCAACCGCACTGTAGGTGACTGCTCTATAATTTCTCATTTCAAGTAAACATTCATTCTAAATACCATATTCAATTCCCCCTTCATTTTGTGTGACCTTTGTGCTTCTGCTTGTGTCAAAGTCGCATGATATTGGAATCACATTTCTGATTCCAGTTCTCTGTTTGTGTTATTTGCTTTGGACGTCACATACTTTTGGTTGAAACGGTAATGTATCTGAAAAGGAACTGGTCACATATTCCAGGGAAGTGAAACCGAATTTGCCTGAATCACAATACTAAGGCTGATCTCTCATCACTTTCAAAAAACAATTATATTTTTATAGTCAGTAAATGATCACTGAGGATTTTACTGGGCACAATTTACACTACATCTAGTTTACCTTTGCTTAACACTTCCCCTGTAGAGCGTCACAGTCCCGCCCCCTTTCATGACGACGCCAGGCCCAGGAAATAGTTTCCAATGCATTTTTCCCATAGACATTTCAAAACGTATTTATTTAAAGACCTTATAAGCGTCATACAAAGCCAACTGGAGTTGTGACAAATCATGAAAACAAACAATATTTTGGACCAAACAAATAATTACAGAGAAGAAAAACAACAAAAAAAGTGTTGTAACCTGCCGTTTTCTTCTTCTTTCTAATTATTTGTTCAGCCCGAAAAATTGTGTTTGTTGTCATGATTTGTCACGACGAGTTGGCTTTGTCCGCGGCGTAAACGTCTTTAAATAAATACTTTCTGAAAAGTCTATGAGGAAAATGAACGGGGATTTTTTTCCGGGTCTCTCGAGGGGGCAGGACTGCGACTCTATAGTCTAGTGCAGGGGTTTTCAACTGAGTATGAACCAGGGACCACCACCCTGACTGAGAATCAACCTGGGGACCATTGTTGTGTTGGGAGGGGGGATATGGTCGTGGTGTGGGGGAAAGAAATTAACCTTCCATATTAAACTCATGTTGCTGTTCATTGTAACATAATTATATGAGTAAGCAGACACTTACGATTGATTATGGGCACATCTCCTTTTAATAGTGACTCAACTAGGTAATCCGGTACGGTTTCCCTTGAGATTCGAACTCACTTTTCTGCGGAAGTTCTTGACATCCGACTTCCCAGTAACTGACAACTTCGACGCGTCATCATTTGTCACCAGATAATTTACTGCATTGTTCAACTTGTGGTCAATACGATAAATTCAAATATGAATCTTCACTTTCCTACATTACTAAATGCATGGTCAGGGACCACATACAACACCTTCACAGACCACCAGTGGTCCACGGACCACCTGTTGAAAACCCATGGTCTAGTGACAATGCCTTCAGGCTTAGGTCACTTCACTTTTTCTACTCTACTCTACTTTCACTCAACAGGAATTTAAACTTAAGGCATACTTCTGTTCCTTTCATTGTAGCCTGCTACGAACGTCTGCATGCACACACACACACACACACACACACACACACACACACACACACACACACACACACACACACACACACACACACACACACACACACACAAGCTACTATGTAACCTCGTTCCCCTGCTGAAAGGGGAACTTACCTATATGTTATCTCCTTCATAGTGTAATGACTGTTTAGACAGCTGCTAATCTTCCACAAATCGATAGAATTTCACGGATCAGGGTCTTGTTTCCATGAAGGCCCGATGCAATCAATTCATAGACATGACATGGAGAATAACGACAAAATTATCATCACAGGAAAAAATAAAACACAGACCTGGAAAGTCCTTGGTTATCACCTGTTTAAGGGAGAACTGAGAAGTGGTCATTTCCTCTCACCTGGGCCTGCTGAAAGGAACAGGCCTGTTTTAAAATATGTATTGTGACTTTGTAAGTGATCTGCATTTTTTTGAGGGCAGGGCATTCCACGCTTTGGTGGCAGTGCTGTAGAAGGAGAATGTACCCATATTTGTTTTGAAAGTGGTAGTAACAGATTGTGGCTGTGGGACTCACTTTTTTTTAGGTAGTGCAGGTATGGTATGGTATGTAAGGTTGCATTTACAACTTTGAATGTCTCATTTTTAATTGCTTAGCTGTCTTCTACAAGGAGCCAGTTTAGACTAGCAAAATGTGTTGGAAAGAGGTGGGTTATGGGCCCCAGGCCTAGAAGTAGTCAAATTAGTTTGTTTTGGGTGGTCTGGAGCTTAGTCTTAGTCTTAAGAGACATAGGGATGCTGGAGAACCAAGAGGTGGAACCATAGTCAAAGGAGGGCTGAATTAGAGCTCCCACAAGAGTTTTCTGCCGTGTAATCGTGATCTTTGACTTTTTCACCTTTGTTGCCATGCTTTAACCTGTCAGCTTGTTGTCAAGAGCCCAAATTTGCTGGAGATTACTATGTAATCAACTTTCACCTTTAATCATTTACGTTGACCTTACTGCACAGTGCCTCAATATTACATGGTGGAATTATCTGTTGTCTTTATAATATGTATTGTCTGCTGTAGTCTATTGTCTGAAGATCTGATTTTTCACTAATGTGAGTTGCATATGTTGCATGTATTGGGATATTACAGCACCAGACACCAAAGAATATTATTTGTATGAACCTTGTATTTTGGAATAGTTGTATGTATTTTTATTCTGAAGACATCATCTTACACTTCTTGTCATGTACTATTGTATTTCCATGATAACAATGTTATGGCTGCAATTTTGGGCTACTGAAAGTTTGCCCATGTTGTCCAACATCAATAAGCTTATACATATTGTTAATACACTTTAATGCTTTGAGTGTGTAGTAGCCTAGATTAAAAACAAAATCTACTCAAAGTCGAGCTTGGATTCAAAATCAGTTTGTTTTATCATTCAACATGGTGAGTCCAAACCTATTCATCCAAACCTAATCCAATGAATTTCCATTTAGTCTACAAAGCGAAAGTGCTTTCATATCCCTTTTGGAAATTCAAACAGGTCAAATTGAATGTACTTAGTAGGGGAAATCCTTTTGGACTTGGGTGGGAAACCCCTAATTACTTGCGCAAACAGAGCGTGCAAGTAATGTTATCAGTCAGTCAGGTGCTACGGTGCATATGTCCGGGGCCAGCATATGATATGACGTCATATGCTCGCACGAAGCTCACCGGGCAGGTATGTTTTCCTTCATGCTACGAAGCATATGTCCCATGACGTGATGAAGATATGTACCAATGTCCCTTAGAATGCATATGATATGATGTCATATGCTGGCCCCGGACATACGGAAGCAGACCGTGCAGGTATGTTTTCCGCGGATGTCCCACTCCCATGACGTGATGAAGATTATGTACCAATGCCAGGGTATAATTGGTTTACGATGGTGACGTAATGATGATATGTTTCAGTGCTCACAATGCGTTTGCCTATACATTGTGAGCCTGTAGATCCGCTATATTTGGTGCATGACGACAAAGTATAAATCCGACATAATTAAGGAGAACTGGAAATTCCCAGTTCCTCTTTCAAAGGCAGTATCGGGCATGGCAACATGTTAGTGGTTAGATTATGACATTATGTCATTAGATTATGTCATCATACACAATACCTGGCCATGTGCTATATTTAGACACACTCTTGTAATTTTGTTTTAACTTCCTTAATAGGTAGGACACTGGAGTGATGGCTTTAACAATGTTCACACACAGTGTGTGTGTGTGTGTGTGAGCGTACACACTATACACACACAGCTACTGTATGTACATGTTATCTGATTCATATCTTATTATCTTCTAGGATGTACTTGAGTAAAGGCACAAAAGTAGTGGAAAATAAATAACTTTCTTTGCCCGTCCGGCCTACTCTGGAACGATGCAAGTTGGAAATGCATGCTCCACCCAGTTATGCAATGTATTGTATATGTATATGCACATATTTGGAGATTTCTGCATCTGTCTCTTTTGTGCTGAGTTGTCTGATGATGACATGAGTAGGCCTATAATATGGCAGGGGTCGGGCATGCATGTTTTTATTTTCTTGATATAGTTAGCGTTATTTTCTTATTTTGAAATTATTATTATTATTTTGAGTGTTTATTTAGATGGGACAATGCATATTAATGGACATTACATAAATGCAATGTGTAGGTGCGTCACCTACATGGGCTACACACCTACTATGCCATATGTGCCCATATATGGAGATCTCTGTATCTGGCCCCCGTAAAATCTGAATCTCCCCCCTCCCCCTTTTTCCCCCCTCACTGTGTTTCTTTTCCCTTTTTACCTCCTTTATGATGAATTCCTGTTCTGTTCTTTGGCTAAATAGAAGTGTATATTTGTATACGTCTCTAAATGTTTTGATGAAATGAACAAGGTGGACCCTCTTGTAAACAAGTGTAATGCTTTATTGGGTCGTCCACTCACAGTTAACAGTTTTTGTATTGAGTTGTGCTTGAAATGTAATGTAATTCTGCAAACTGTTCATAAATACTTCAATCAATCAATCAATCAATCAATCAATCAATCATTTTTTGTGTTACAATAAGTGGCCTATAGGCTGTTAGGCTATATGTTTGCATTTATGTAGGCTATAATTCAATCATTCAATCAAAGCCTCTGTGTATCATTGCTCAACTATAAGCTATATTGCTAAAATGAAATGAACAGAACTATTTTCATATTTTCTTATTATTCACATTCAGTAACATCAAAGTTGCATTTGTATTCTATTTCTGTATGTATCTGATATTGTAATATAAGGTGAACAGTAACACACACATGCCAAGTTTATTGTTTAGTCTTTTGTACAGCCTATCACCCAAATAGGCTACAAACAAAGCAATAAGCAACAGTCCCCAACAGTCTCTATATGAATTAGCACAAGCTCAACGAACAAAAAAATAGAAAGATAACGTATTTATTGAATGCTGCAATATAATATTCTTGGGAAGTTGGGAAATGCACTAGGAAAGGAAAGTGAAGAAAATGTCTCTCCAAACGTCATTCATGCTCCCCCTCTGTCCCCCCTCCCTTCGCAAAGCAAAGCAAAAGCAGTTACCGGAAGATGACGTCAGTCAGCCAAAAATTTCCATGAAACAGCATACAGACCCCGCGGGGCCATAGAATTCCCGGTTTTAGCGTAATGCCTTTCTAAACATGAGCAGAATATAATAACCTGGGCCTGGGGTATACATAGGGGGTATGAGGGATAGTTAGCTCTGGAAACTTGCGAATGTAGAGCTCTTTCTCTTGACTTGAACTCATGCTATCTGAATCTGATTTAACAGCAATAAAGTTTCTAACAAAGTCTAATAAAACAATTCGTTTTTAAATTGTGATGTAATTAGGCTACTGATTGTATACAGGCCAGCAATAAAGTGAAAATTGTTCACAGTGTCAGTCAGTGTACTCAGAATCAGATATGAAATTCAAATAGGCCTCCTAGTTATTTTTTATTATAAATCATTAAGCCTAATAAATGTAATTATTATTATGAAATATAAATAAAATGATGCCAACTATTAGTAGGCGAGGTCTAGGCCTACTATTTTACATACATCTCAAATAAACACTATACGATATCAAACAGGGGGGTGGAAATTGGAAAACGGTTACAACTGGAAACATGATGGGAAAAAAACCTTGTTGTTTTGTGTCATTTGTCTCCTACGCTTGCTTTATTATTTTTCTTCACCGGTGGACTTATATTCTAGGTCTCAGTGAACCAGTGTATCGATAAAACGTTTTAAAAAAAAGCATTTAGAAAGAAAGAAAAATACTGGGAAAACACAACACAGCAACTCCATTCGATAGGCCACCACTTTCGATGTACCAGAGCGTCCGCTTCGGGAGAAAGGAAAGGGGAGGGTCAACCTGTAGAATGCAGAACACGGCTTTGGGGTTTTACCGTAAACTGTGCGGTAGCCGCGGCGCGGCCCCACGGCCCCGATTGGTCGCCGTGCTGCTCGGGGGGGTGGAGAGACGCGACGGGCAAAATATAGAGGCGATCAATGTGCAGGAGCCGCAGTTTAGTAGTTGATCAGTAACGCACAGAACACATTACGCAACAACAAGGTGATAAAGGTTTGGACGCAACGTGAAGTTTTTCGCTTTTTCTGGAACTATTTCAACGGACTCTATTAAAAAGGATTTGAGACACAACTTTGTTATTACTTTCTCTGCGCTACTAGTTTTTTTGTATCTTGTTTTATTTTTTTAATTCCGAGGCAATTACATTTTTCGCATCAGGAGAACCATGTTGAAAGTGTGCCTCGTCTTGTTCTTATTCGCGTCCGTTTACTCGGAGTCGGTAAGTTGTTCATTCACCTCTTGCATAAATACATTTCTTAACATTTTTATCCCTGTTTTTGCCCCATTCCTTCCTTCCCACTCCGAAACGGAGGCTTCTGCGGTCCTGAGCGCTTTTTAGACAGCTTTCATCCGATTCATTTCAGTGAGATTAAGTTTGTTTTTACACCTGATGTGTTGCGCACGTAGAATAGTTTAAATTAAACGAATAACGCAACGATGGACGAGTCGTTCAGTAACTTAACCGAGCCCAGTGATTTGTTAGCTTAGCAGCTTCGCCGCTAGCTCTTTGGCCTGAGTTGAGTGAGTTGTGAGGGTGAGGGGGGCATCCATCTATATGGCTGGCTGCTATTCTCCTCGATGGGGCCCTAGAATGGGGGTGTAGGTGGCCAGGCAGCCAGCCGTTCTGTGCTCATACTTTGATGGCCTTATCTTTGACATTTCTTGTCTTCTACTCCTGTGACTCATTGTTGTGGACAATACTACTTCTGTTCGTTTATGAAAATGAAAGGACTGGCTTTTAACACTAAACATCCCCAGCCCAGTGGAGAAGTAGCAAGTATAGGGGCCTCTTATCTATGTTATCAGTGCAGACGTTTTGTGGTGTATAATTAGGTGATATGTCTCTGCGGTCAGACACCGTGTGAAGTGTCATATTGGAATTCGAACGTGTGATTTTGATTTGTGAATGGATGTATGAAGGCGGTAGACTGGGCAGGTAATGGTTCCTGCTTGTTGGGGCGATAGGGGGTCATATTAGTTTGCAGTTAAAAAAATCACGTCAACATGCCCTCATAGTTTTGTTTACACTTATGCAGCAGTATATCATACTCACTATACAGGTTTGACACCTACAGCTCTACTGGTGTCCCTCTCGAGCTTTTGCTTTTTAGTTGTTTTTGTTTTTCTTGGTGACTATACTGACTAGATGAAGTGTGTGGACTGTGGACCCCCCCCCCCCTAAAAAAACAAAACAAAAACAATTAACTGATGCATTTGCAATTTGTATGTGTCCCAGTCCCAGGAAAGAATGGCCATGTGATAGTTGTTTTTGTTGTGCGTGTGTGTGTGTGTGTGTTCTGACTTCTGAGGGGTGGATATGTGGGTGGGACAGCTGAAATCTGACTGTAGGGGGTATGCCACCCACCCAGTCTTTGACACACTAGGTGGGGGGAGGGACCAGTGTAGTGTGTAGATTAGATTTAGAATATGGTGTGTGCATGGGCCAATAATCTGCTAGCACTGGACGTATAGTGGATGCTGACTTTACCAGCAGCCACTTGTGACTTTCAGATTTGTGGACAGCCCACACAAAGAATTTGAGTTGCCCTCTTTTTCAAGGTTGAGGACTAAAAATGCAGATATGGTGCCAGCCAGGTAGACAGCTGTCACTCAAATAATGTGATTATTTGATGTTTACAAATGTTGTCATAATGTGAAATGGTGGAATAATTGTACTAATAATTGTAAAGATGAGCACTGTTACAGGCATGTTAGTTGTAAGTGTGTAGCTTCTACGCAATTTAAGATTGGGTTGACATTGTGTTTAGGGCATTACCAGATAGATGAATAGATGCATGATCACTGATGTGATGATTGTGATCAGATCACCCAGGTTGGTACAATTACTTTGAGAAATCAAATCTAACTGAGTTTGCCTCCTGGCTGTTGGCTAACCAGTTTCTTCAATCAGTCACCTTCTAGTCAGCTGTCATTTGAAGTAAAACATTAGCCTAAGGCTTAGTTTGTACTGTCAACAGGTTTTTTATGTTGAAATATGACATTCTTGCCGAGTGACAGGGTTGTGTGAAGTACAAATTTGGAAATTGTCTTTACAGTGTTTTGTTATGAAAGTTAGTGTCCCAGATCTTAATTAGTCCATGTCCTGACTAAATCTAGACTGCTTCAATGAGAAAGAAATGGAACATCACTAACAAAGCTACAATGTTAGGACTATGTGCTATGAACTAATCGACCTTCAGTAATGAGATTTTTATGTTCATTCCCAAATAACATATTTATTTATTTAACATCAATAAGAAGACATGAAGTCCCCTTGTCTTAATGTCTTGTATGGTAGATTTTTTTAATATATCACATTGTTACATGTGTAAAGACACACAAGGTATAAGGATCTGTTGAAAAATCAAACACAGACTTTGCTGTTCTGTTGATCAAGTCCCTCTGGTTATTCGTTAAAATAACCCTCCTGTGGCTGTGTGACAGTCATGCGTTTCTCTGTGTCATGCAACAACACGCTGGAATTTCCCATGATTGGTGAACTGAGCGTAGGATTTCCACTGGATGGAAGTTTGAACATTGCTTGCCATCTTTGTCGCTATCCAGGGTGGTATTTACACATAGTACACACACTCAAACCCTATGTAGTTGACCCAGATCCCACAGCAATATTATCTTGTAGATCTGCTATTTTCAGAATAGGGACACTGGGGTTCATGTGTTTAATGTAGCGCACATTGAGAATATGCTACATTCCTCAAAGCCATGTAGGTTCTGCTTGCTCACTCCTCTTAACACTCCCATCTCTTTTTTTTTTTGCATTCCCCTGGTGGAATGTGACCTCTGGTGACCTTGACTGGCCCTCTTTGGGATTTTGCACACTTGGAGGGATCTCAATGGGCCCTGGGTCCTTTTCATAAGGGACACTCCTTTCCCCTGCTGGCTGAGCCAGCTCTAGTGCTTCAACTGTTCTCACAGCAAGATCAAAAAGAAAATAAAGGGGCTTCCTTTGCATTATTTTGTATTTTATTTTACTTTCTAAATTATATAATAGCCTATATTTTTCACTCTCTGTCTCTATGCTCTGACTCACTGTCATCATCTCTAGTTCTCTCTCACAAGTTGTTGGATAGGCACTAGGCAGGGGCTTGATTGTTTTTTCTCTTCACCCTTTTCCTTTGATGACTACTTAGCCCCTAACTATGACAATCCCTCCACCTCCCTCTATTCTTTTCTTCTCTCTTCCCACAGAGGTCATTAATGGAATGTGGGATTGGAGCGCCAAGCTAATCGATACAATGTCCTGCTATCAAACAATGGCGAAAAGTCTGAGATGAAACTCAGGGCTTTTTCGGAGCAAGAGGCATGGTTGAAATGCATTGTGTTTGGGTTGCATGCGTCTTTTTAGCTGCCAAACCGTTTGATGTCGTAGGCCTGGGCTGCCTAGAACCACATCATTTCCTGTAGGCTTAAGTAGTCTTACTACTTAAACCTATACTTTCTTAGTTTAACTCTGTTCTGTGCAATGATAACGGGCTTATAATTAGAACACTAGCAAACTCACCCCCAATCTCAGGTAAGATGAGGAAACCTGGGGAACTTGTTTGTATGTCCTTTTTACTATGTAAATTGACAGCTGACTTGACTTTACTAACCAATGACTTTGTGTGGTTGGGCAGATTGTCATGGTAACCCTTTTTGATATCAAATAGACCTTCTGAGCCAACCAGCCATGTACAATAGACAGTCTTATCAGTTTGTCATAGATAAACCAGGCCGAACAGTCTCGCTGTTAATGCTTTTTCTCCCCCTCTCAATAGCATTCACTGCCCATGTATGGCTGGCTGGCAGCATATGTGAAAACGATTATTATTTTCTGCACCTCAAGATTATTTCTTGTAATGTTGCGAATTAGCGACACGATGCGAATAAGCGATCTGAAAATGCGAAATGTTGCAGTTCGCCTGCGAATCTCTGCAAAATACGACACCAGAGCGAACAAATAAAGAGCAAAAACGGTCGCATTTACGCACATTCGCCACTGATGTGGAAGCTTGCATGGACTAAAAATGCGAATTATTCGCACGAATATATCGCGTCGCCAATTCGCCAGTGTGTAATGACCTTAAGAATTTAAGTAAGTAACTCCTGTAGACTAAGATTTTGATTACATTACATATTTGGTGTAATTTCAGTCACTAACGGTTTTGTTTTATTGTTGACCCCAACATATGTGTTTTATGTCCTGTTAATGGGGCTTGGGAACAGAAAACGGATCTATGTAAAAACCTGGACCCTTGTGCATTGCATCTTCACTTAAGTATTTTAACTTTGCCGGCCTCAATTAATTAATATGTTACATTACTGAGATGGGAAGAGAAAAAAAGATTAGCTCCTTGTTGAGATGCTTGAGTGTCGGAGATGACATCTTGCAGTGATTTTAATCAGGGCAAGAAAATCAAATCTGGATGTGGTTTTTGCCCCCCCAAGTTAATCCATGTCACACAACCAGATCTAAACCCCAGTTTGTTGCCTCCGTCGCCTTTTGGGGCCTCTGGCGCAGCCTAGTCCATTTGTTATGTCTCGTTGGAATGTAGCCGGTTTTGAATTTAGCCCCCCGATCATTTGCACCAGAATGAGACCGCCTTTCCCCCCCACTTTTTTTTTTTAAGGAAGTTTTTCTTTTTTGCATGACGGGTGAATTGAATGCCTGTGTGATGAAAGAACACGTAGAGAGGGAGGGACAGAGAGAAAAAGAGAGCATGATAAATGGTGTCACTAGGATGTAATAATGGTTCCTGCATTGCTGTCCGCTGGTCTATAAAATCCCTTTGGACCATGGAATGTTGGCACAAGGAAGGGAGGCTTTTTGTCCTTCCTGCTTGTGCTGGAGAGAGGAGTTATTTGATTCCCGGCCTCCCTCATATCTATTCAACCACTACATATTCTGGCAGTTGAAGGTAGCCAACATGAATGTATGTGGTGCCGAAAGTAGCTCTGTGAACGTACTGGGGCCACGCTTGGCCCAATGCTTCTTATTCAAATTGATTCCAATCACCGTACACTTACAGTGTATGGTGTAATTTGAGTCTGAGTGTTAATTTGAGTCTGAGATTGTACAAATGTAATTGGTTACATTTTGTATATTCTCAAGAGTCTCGGTTACACATGGATGAATAAAAGAAACTGAACATTTTACAAAATGTAGCAAATTGTATTTCGGATTTCACTATTAGTTTAGCAGTGCAAGTCAATGTTGTGCATACAAATGTGTTCTTGGCTGAGTGAGTGCTAAAGTATTTAAATGCATTCTTATCTACAAAAGTTGACAAAGAACACATTCTTATTTACAGCAACGGCCTGGGAAAGTGGCCTTAAGAGAAGCATGCAGTAGGCTAGCTCACTAATCCCCAACCCCTACACACACACACACACACACACACACACACACACACACACACACACACACACAGATTCTTGGATAGAAGTCTGCTGTGGTTTTGTGGTGGAAATAGCAGTGGAAATCATAGCGAATGCCAGAGGAGAACAAGGAATTTGGAGTCTTGTTGTGGTTGTTTCCTTTTGGGAAAAGTATAATTATTATTTTTTTGGCCTCAGACTAGAGTAACTTGATGTGGCCACCATATTTCTTGGCCTCTTCTTCTGCCTCTGGCTGCTTTATCATACTTGACAGATACTCTGATTTCAGGCCTCATGCCAGGCCAGAGTATGAGCTACTAGTACAAGGCCCCATGTAGTGGTTGTTTTAATGCTTAGGCATTGGGGGGAAAAATGTATTTCTTTAAACTGGAGTTGCTGACCTAATATTACGTATATTATTGTATATCAATGTAGATTTATTCTATTTGTTCTGTTGGTATGTTTCCCAGCTGCAAAGACTCCAGGCATCTAATTTCTAGTACTGAGACTTGTCTACTCTGTGTCACAACAACAACCTCTTCGTTTTGAAGTTTGCATGCTATTTGCTCACAATTGTATTTTCTCTTGCATCCCACAATTGTACATATTAGAGGGTAACCTAAGCTATAATGGCTTATTTTAGTAGCCAGCTCATCCCTTCTGTGTCTGAGCAAGCTGTGTGTCTCAGCAGTTTGCCAGCTTGGTCAGTGGTCACAGAAATTGAGGACAATGGCTACAAGAATGTTGTTTTGTCTTGTAGTTCAGTGTTTTGCTTTGTCAATCTGAGTGGCTCTTGAGACACAACTTAATGTTTATCCTCTGTGGAGATAACTTGGAAAATGTGCTGAATACCCAAATCTTGAAAAAAAGATCAGAATCCACTCTAGTATCAAATAGTCAGACATCTGAGGTCAGTGCACTTGCACTTAGGGGGGAGTGTCCTTGATCAAGACCGAGTTCAAATTATCTGTTGTAAAGCCACTACTGGTAAGAGTCAGACACCTGACCGAATATAAATAAATACAATTATGCCATTGGTTATTTATTTAGCTCTGGAGACTTCCTGATTTGGAACTTGATTGACCCGACCCTGACCAACTGAAGGCTCTGACACACACGTAACACTACCTCTCACGCACACACACACACACACGCACAGTCACACAGTGAAACACGCGCATATTATACACACGTCCTCTCAGTGAAGCACACATATTACACACTACCTCTCAGTGATACGTGCACGTACACACTACCTGTCGCAGACAGCCACTAAGTCAACAGAGAGAGTGCTTTCGAGTGGAATGAGCGGTTCTCTTTGTACAACTGTACACTAGCTCTTATGTGTCTCACAGTCTAGCATGTAGTACACAGTATAATATCCTGGGTATTAATTGATCTCTATTCATGCAGAGTGCGCAAATGAAACCAAATGGACCATAAATAATTGACCAAATTAACACTACCTGTCTGTCTGTAGGGGTCAAAAACACTAAGGATGTTACTGTGTGTGTGCCGGTACTAGTCTAGTAGTACATTGTGCACACATGTACTGTCTGAACGTCGTGTCTCTTGTTCAGTGTATGTGAGGTGAGTGAGGTCTACATAAGGGTGAGCCACCATTCCCGGAGGGCCCTGAAGCCTTCCATTTGCACGGAATACTAATTGGTCAACTTCCAGTGTCTTAAACAAATTTGAGAAATGCAAACTCGTGTCACGCACGAGTATTGCTGTCAAGACACGAGTGTGTGTTTTATGTTGATTTGTAGTTTGTGTCATTGAGGTCCTATAAACTAATCTAACGGGTGATATAGCCATGTAATAAACCAGGCGAAGTCGGCATATGATATTACTGGATAACAAACATTTTTGTGAAGAATTTGAGGACCTTCTGGCCCACAAGGATGACTTTGTTGGGAGTCAATCACCATTATGCTGATGTCTTTTTGTCAGTTCTGTCCATCAGCATTATGTTAGGAGTGTGATATTTTGTTGTGTTTACCAATTTCAACTAGATCCATGCTAGACAGCTTCTTCGAGTACCCTTCAAGAAATCTGATTATATCAGTTTGTGCCAATAATTGTGTGGCTTCAATGCGTGGCTTTGTGTGTAAAATATCAGATCTAAAGCTCACGATGCTTTGCAATGCAACACGTTGTGAGCTTGTAGCTATGGGATATCTTCCACAATTTGTTGTTTTTAACTAAATCGTCCAACACTCACTAGACTCTAGTGAGTGGACGATTTAGTTTAAAAGTGACTAGAGGAAGGTGTAGGGGCCACAGTGGTAGGCTTACACAGCAATATTTGGTGCTGTGTGTGTGTGTGTGTGAGACTTATAGATGTCTTTCTTGGCCACAGTGTTGAAAGGAATGTGGTGGTGGCTGACCTTGCTACCCCACCACCACACACTGTATGATATTGTCTTCCTAGACAAAATGTCCATAGTTGCATGAGCAAAATCACTCATTCATAAGCATCATCATTGTGTGTCTTTCAGTGTGACAGGGTTAAGAACCCATACGATCAGCCAAAACATATCCAACGTTCATAACCTGATAATATTTAAATAAGTCTATTATGACTGCCATCAACATACAATTGCAATGCACATCAACAGCATGGATGCTTTTCCTTTTAATAATGTAATTATATGTAGAATATTATTTGTTGTTTTGCGTCATCTCAGGCTGAATCCCCTCTTTTGGCTATACCAGCTGTGTGCTGAACAGCCATGTCTCTTGTTGTCTTGAAACAATAACTATGTGTAACCTGACTTTGATGTGACCAGTTGAGCAGATCCTGACCGACACCCCAGACAGGCGAGTGAATGTGACCGACACCCAGACAGCCCAGTAAAGCAGTCAGGCCTGAGTCACACGATGCCATTTGAAGTTGTTGACAAAGTATGGAGAGAGAGAGAGAGAGAGACGGGGTTGGGCCAAGCAAGACTGACCTGCTTTGTAGTTTCACAAAAGACCATTTCTGTATTGAATCAGTAATCCTTTTACTTGTGTGGCGTTTTTACCTTTTGCATCAAAGTCAAAATACTTGGGCTCACTCGAGTTTACTCGGTAAATCAATTACAAAAAGGAATGTGCTGATCTGAATATATGTCTGTAATGCCAGTTAATGAAAAGGACTGGTGTATCGTTGTATAGCCATGTTTTTTTTTTTATACTGTTGCGCAAAAGTTACAAAGTAGTAAAAATTCAGCTTTCGAGCTTTCATCTTGTTTCAGGTAGAAGATGGAGTTTAAGTTTAGCCACTGGGGTGAGAGATGGGACTGGCTGTACTACTAGGCCACGGCAAACATTGATGATGCACTGTTTAACCAACTGTAGAACGTACAGCTTTAACTTATTAACATGGCCTGTACCGAGTACTGTGCCCCGTGAGATCACACGTGCAGGAAATTGATTTAAATTAGTGAGGAATGTAAATAAAAGGGTAATTTATTTATTTAAATTGGACCCGAGCGCCGATGGTTTACTTTACGATTGTAACTCTTGACATTCTGCTGAGCAGAATTCAGGATGATGTCAGTTAATGCTAGCAGAACAAAGGGGATCATTTGTCATCATTGACGTTATTATGGGCCACAAAATGTAAGCAATGCTAGTTGTTTACTCGGGTCATACAGATATATAATTATTTAATACGTCATTCTTTTCTGTTGCACATTGATTTGTGGTGTGTGTGTGTGGAAATGGCCATGTTATTTTCCCTCTATTATTCACCAATGTTTCCCTTCAGGACTTGAAGGTTAGACACATGCGGTCATTCATTTTGTGTCCCATGCGGTCATTCATTTTCTGTCAGAGATTTCCTGTTTTGCTGCCGTGTGCTATTATTTCCTGTCCTTTTTAAACCATCGTCCTGATCGCTTCCCCCGATAACATCCACTCGGTAGCTCAAATGTAGTCTTCTGCAGCAGTGCTTTGCCAAGTCTTTGATGGAAGGCGCTGATATGGTCCCTGAGGGAATGACATCAAAGACTTGAGAGAGAAAGGGGGGGAGAGAGAGAGAGAGAGAGAGAGAAGATGGCGGGGTGAGACATGGAAAAGGAGGAGCGTGCACTTCCATAACTACTCGAGCCCTATTTTGTACTTTTGTCGTATGATGGTGTTGTGTGGAAAATGGTCTACACTCTACAGGTTCACAACACACCATGATAAGCTTTCAGATCTGCTATTTGTTTTAAATACTTTGCCTTTTTTAATGGCGTGCCCAAAATAGAATGCCGCAGGTTGAACGTTGGATACGAGGAGTTTGTCACGACCCGCCACGGGCTGTCGGCTTATCAATGCATCAGTCATGGATTTGCAGCGATACGAGGCGCAGGGATGGTCAAATCGGAGGGAGGAAGTAACCAATAAAGCCATTACGATAAGATACAGGACGTTCCCCCAGGAAGTGGTCATCGAAACTCAATTTGTCTTATCAGCGCAAACTGAATCAACATGGTCTGCTGCAACGGAGCTGGCTTTCTATACGTTCCGTCTTATCTCCACACAGGCCAGGAAAAGAACAGAATCAAAGAGAGACTGGAGTAGAAATGTGGTGTTTCTCAAATGTTTCTATGCCTTTTTGCCATTCTTTGACCACACACGCATGCGTTCATATGTTAACGGAATGAACTTGTATTCTTTCAGTAAAACCAGACAATATACAGACTGGCTTACAGGAATACAAATAAGGCATGATACCGGTAGGCTATTATTGGCAGTACAGTATAAGTAGGCCAGTTCATGGTGTCACGTGTGACTGGTTATATTGTTCACCTGAATGAAGTCTATCTGCCATCTGTGTGCGTTACCAGGTACCAGGCTATTGTATTTGTGAGTGACTTGTGTACATGGGGTTGCTATAGTGTGTCCCACATGACTCTGGTAGCTGGAAACTGGGCTATAGATAGTCAGGAGGTAGAGGGGAGGAATCTAGAGCGTTATCGCTAGGGAAGGGGCAGAGGTTGATGTGTTTTTGCAGCAACTTTAAAATAATGAAACAAACGCATTTTAACAAATGCATTACCAGTAAATAGTTCTATATGTGTTCTGGCCATTGAGTCCTTGTTCAGTAATGTGGGTCTCCCGATGATCTCTCCAGTTCTTCATTAAACCTAACGTACAGTAAATGTCCCCTACTGTCGGGACACATGTTTCATCCAACCAGGAGAAAACTGGTTGGATGAATATAAGGCGATGGGTAGGATGTGTGTATCTCTCGACAATGCAGCATACAATTGGTGTTGGCTCATGGTATCAACCCAAAGGAGAGGAGGAAGGGATGGGTGGATGTGCGGAGTAATGACAGAGGAGGGGGAGGCAGGAGAGGGCAAGAAAGGTAATAAGAAGGGAGAGAGAAAAGTGAAGAGGGGATGACAGCAGGACAAGAGAAGATGAATGAAGAAGCTGTAGCAGAAAATGGGAAGAGGATCTACTCTTGTCTCAGAGAGAGAGAGAGAGAGAGAGAATGAAAGAAAGCGGACTGAAGTGAACCTAGGCCTGCCACAATTATTACACAATCACATATTTGCCAAATCGCAATAATTTCCTCCAAAATCATCATTTCCATGTTAAAATGTTTCAAAACATAATGAGAATTGCCGATCTACAAGCTATAGTGGTTCGAAGCGACAAGTGCGCTTGTAGATCTGCTATTGTGTAGATCTGCTAGCTTGTCTTCCAGGCAAACGTCTAATCTCTCTTTTGGGTCTCGAGCTGAAAAGTTAACCCCCCCCACACACACACACACACACACACACACACACACACACACACACACACACACACACACACACACACATCGAGTAGTGTGCACTGGTGGTGGTGGGGGTGTAGAAGAAAACAATAATTGTCCTTTTCTGTTGAAGGGTCAACAGACATCAGGCATCACAAAGAATAAGGATGCACATTCCTGTGTGGTGGTATTTCTTTTGGGCCTTTTCAAAGCCAGTTGCCTCCTCCACGCAACTGCTTGAATAGAACAGATGCCTGTCTCTGTGTTGGCAGATGGAGAGATTGTGCCCCTGTTTTAACGAAGCGGAGGGAGCGGGGGGGGCCGAAGGCTTAGCCCTCATTACCTTGGTCATTGATATGCTTCCGAGGCGCCCAGTGGTATTGTTTGGTCTCCATTGAAGGGACAGACTGCAAAGGCCGGCGGGTGTCTTGACAGACTGCCTTTCAGTATGTTTCAAGATGGCCCCGGACGGGTAGCTTTAGGATCTTTGCGTGAAGAAGACCAAAAAGAACCACCACTTCGCAAAGGGGGGAATCCGTCTTTGAACACATAGCTTCCTCTGTGCATTTGACAGATGACTGCTGTGCACCAGCAATGGCCTTTTGTGCGTCGTTGGACGTCTGCCTTGCTAAAGGGCACATGACAGTGGTTAGTAACATTTACCCTCGAGTCACCAGTTCACTGCCGGAGGAACACAACCCTCCTGTTGATTGCAAGCAGTCGAACAAATGCAAGTTGTTCTAAAAATAGATGGCTGATTACCTGCCAACGAAGAGACTGGTAGACACATGATGCAGTCTCTGCCCAAATGTATTTGTCTGTTTACTGTGGCGGTGTTAAGTAGCTACCGCAGTTGTTGTCACCCCTGAGCAGTCACTTAAGACATTACAATCCTCTTTAAACTGGAAGTACCCTGTTGTCTTGGAGGCTTCTTTTGATCAGGCAAGCGAGGAGGAGAGTGGGTGGCTAGTGTGACATGAGCAGCTCCATTCATGGGAGACAAAAAGTAAGAAGGGTCAAGAAATGTCATGTTTCCTTTAGCATAAATTCCTATTTTGGGTACAATATTTCCCATTCACACCACATCGAGAGTGACATACGAAACTTGTGCATCACAGAATTCTGTATGAAATTCCTTTTTGTTTTCTCTGAATGAAATTCTTTCACAAATCGGAACTCCACAGTTCCTAAAAGTAATTGAGCTCAACCTGAGTACCAACTAGTGTTCTTGTTTCCTGACTGAGTTCAATGGATCACATGGTTAATGGCTTTTATCTACAGCAGTAGTTCTTAAACACTTATGAAATGGAGTGAAAGAGTTAGTTATTGTCTCCTGAACAGATTTCAATATGATATAAAATAAAAAGTAGTTTGTATTGCTTTCTATTCAATAACAGTTGTGCCAGTCAGGGTTTGCATTTAATTCGGGTTTATCCATTAACTGATCAGCAGGTTTACACAAAGTTTCAATGTTTTCAACTAGCGTAACAGTAAAATAAGTTATGACTTTCTCACATAGTAGTACCTCAAAGCAAGTTTTACTTTGTTTTATGTCTGTGCTACTAACTCTAAGCTAAATTATTGCCTTAATGGCAACAATTAAGAAGTCTGTATTGAAACAAAGAATGCCTTTGTTGAGATATTGCATTACTTTTGTTTAAACGGGACAAAAACCTTGTTCTTGTGTTTCCATGCTTTTGTTTCTCTTTGAAGACAAAATGGTGTTCCATGACCAATCTCCTTTTTGTTTTCAAGTGCTTTCTAAATGCATTTGTCCTGATAAAATAAGATCTGTTGTGTTGCCTATTTAAGCCTATATCAACTGTTGTACCACAGGCAGATATATTTTCACATTGCTCTATAAAGTCTTGTTTTCCCCACTGGTAGACCGTCTGTGGTTTGGTCATGCCCAAACCCCATGCAGGAAATGGGGAGGCACGTTGTGGTTTAAACCTTTTTTTTTTTAAATGGCTGAACAAATAATTAAGTTAAAAGAATTGTATCCATCTGAGAGGCGATACATGTTTTCTTTCTATTTTACCAGAAGAAAAGAAAAACACCCAAAGTGCTGAGGTCTCATCAGATCTTTAGAGAATACATTTTCAGGTCAGGATTACCAATTTCATCCAGTTGGGAGTAAAAATACTCATATTCAGGATAAGCAAGTGAAAAAATAAAAAGACAAATTGGAGCTGAAGCACTATAATTGTTTGATTAATTCATTGATGAATGGGTTCTCTAACTTCTCTCTCCTGATTGGATAAGATTAGTGTCCCACCTGAATGTGTTTTCTGTTTTCTAAAGAGCCGGAGAGACAGAGAGTTTCCTATTACTGACAAACACTCTATAGCTATTATTACTCTCAGAATATAGAGTTTGAGATTTTTGTTATAACCAAAATAATATCACTTTCAGTACTTTTTTTTTAATGATGGCCTGAATGATGAATGAAAGTCTGTGGTTTAAACTAATGTGGCTGAAGGAGCACATGTTTCCATGTTTAGGTTTGGTTAGCCCTTGTTATTTTTGTCTGGAATTGTATGCGCTGACCATACATTGTACAGTCATAGTGTTGCTTGGGTTGCGTTGCTGAAAGATTTACCCATACATTCATGGGTATTTTCAGTGTATGAGTCAAGAGTTTTCAGTTTTGTGACATCAAGAGTGTGCACCGTTATCCTGTTTCTTAATTATATTTTTTGCAATGTGGGATGTGGATGTAGTGCTGGTTCTGACCTCGCGAACAGGAATGTCACGTTTACAGATAATTGTACAGATTTCCACCTTGGAACCGGGGCATCAGATTCCGAATGTGCTGTGGCGGTCACTGCTACTGTATCCAGATCGGTTTTGTTCTGGTAGTGGACTGTAACAAGGCCATTTATGTAACGAATAAGAGGTCAAATACATTCTAGGCACTGTCAGATGCATGGAAGTCTATGAGAGCCGGTTGGACAAGCATAAGAATAAACACTAACTTCTTTGAATTGACAGATAATTTGTTCAGGTAAATAAAAGAAGACACACCATGCAGTGTTTTCTGATCTCTTGTTTTTCGATGTGCACACTGCACACTGCACTGCTGGTCATTAAGCCGTTTTGGGTCATGGCACGACTCTGGTGCTGTTGACAAGCTGTCAAATGACAGTCTCACAGTGACGGCTGTGTTTTTTGCGTTTTTTTTTGTGTGGCTGGAAAAATCAGTGCTTGGATTGACAGGATTAGAAATAACGAAGGAAACTCCCCCATAAAAGTGGACTAGGCCTCAGTATAAAATGTATTCTATACTTTGTCGTCGCCTGGATTACATAACTGCTACATATGGCCAGGTGCAACAATTGTGTAATGCCTTTTAGTTACCGTTATTATCCTAGCTATTTTTAACTTTCCGGGAACACACGCACACGGTACAACAAACACACTGGCTGACATCATAACTCCAGGTTAACTCAAATTCCCTCAGAAATGTCAGCTTGTCATTCCCTCCCTCCCTCCCTGTCTCTTTCCTGTCGTGACCTGTCTCCGGAGACCGCCTGCGAGGCTGTGGTATGTTCTGGATGTCTTCGGGAGAACTTCCGTTGCAGTTTTATATACCCGACACAGTAGTACACGTGGTGTGATGCTTCTTGTGGATAGATAGGGCTGTCGCATGAAATGGCGATTATCTCAAAATAATTGCGATCAGGCGATTATGTAATACGTTTGGTCAGGGTCACTTGTAGTAGACTTGGTTTCTTTGCATGTGCTTCTGGGGCACATGGTTACTCATACGCTGGGGGTCCTTCAGGGGGTCCCCCAGCTAAATGATTGATAGTACGGAAGTAGCGGTGTGTGAATCTTTTGGTATCCCGTGATTTCGATTTCAATTCCTGCGGCCAAGATTTTAATTCTCAACACAAGTACACAGACATTGCTCTGAAAATGTTCCGGTTATTCTCTGGTGATCCTAAATGACTGAGGTCAATATGTCGACTATGAAACTATTTAGTTTAATTTAGTGACTCAAGAGGTTTATCACTCTCTCTATCGATCTTTTGTGACGTGCTCTGCGGAATGTGCTGAAGTTTGATGTTAAGCTCCAGTAATAATGGTGAAACGTGTGAAAAGTACAGTGTAGAAAAAATGCATTCTAGTGTGTAAAAAAACCCCCAAATAAAACGATGTACTGTTACAGACTTGCTCGGAGAACAACCTCTGTGTCATAGGATTCGACGTCATTACTCACCTGCTAAGTCCATGCCCAGAGGACGTCGTAAAAGCGTGTCAAGGAGTAGGGATAGGCCGCGGGATAGGCTTATTCTTCCGCCGAATATTATTGCGAAAATGACTCCCCTGCTCCCAGGATTTTGACTCACACATCCGACACCTGATTGAATGGGCCTGACTCAGATGAATACACATTATTGTTGACAGTAAGTGTGATTCCTATAAAGTGATTCAGAGAGCCCTTGTCCCTGCATGCCCCAGCAGGAGTTGGATCTCATCTGAATAGCAGGGGAGGAAATAAGGACCCGGTAGTCACCATTTTACGGCTTAGGATTAGACACACACACACACACACACACACTGACACACGTGCGTGCGTGCATGCATGCACACACACACACACACACACACACACACAGGAGCCCCCCCTGTGTTCCATGTATGGGGTTTAGATGAGGACAGAGTAGAGGATTTAAGTCTACTTTGGATTTGTTTCTGAACATTGTTTCTTTTGTCAGTCTCTGATTGAGGGCAAGTGTCACACATACACGCCTGGGCAAATCACACACACATGGCGCAAAGAAGGGCCGGGAGAGAGATCAGGTCAGTGAAGGAAAAAGAGTCTGAGAAACTGAAAAGTACTAACACAGAGGTAGAGAGAGAGAGAGAGACGGCAATGCCGAACGAGATTGAACGGCAATGAGAAAGGATGGAAAAAGTTTGAAAAAATATTAGATGCTTAGGTAGAGTTCATATAAAAACTCAAAGAAATGGGCACGATGGAGACACAAGTGAGTGAAGGGCACACAGACAGAACACAGCAGGGTAACGAGCAGAAATGTGAATTGCACAAATGGAGGGCAACATCCAGGGACCCACCTCGTATAGCCAACGGGAGTCACGTTAAAATGGCTGCGCCCGTTTGAAGCCTGTGTGTGCAGAGCACTAAACAATGGAGCCTTCCCTCCCCTCTAGTCATATAGGCCACTTTAAAGAGGGAGAGGATTAACTTCAAACAGTGCACACACATTATTAGGAAAGAAGGCATTTCTGATGCACACACAGACACTAAAAAGGCCCCCCAAAAAAAACTTTAGAACGAATACACGCAGCACTGCAGGCCCCTGGGGCTGCCTTGGCTACCAAATGGTTACCGTAGCAGCAAACCCTGAAAATTAAGACCCCCTTAAAAGAAGGATGGAAGTAATTGTGTGGGGGGTGGGTGGGCGGGCGGCCATGTGGTGAAGTGCCTAGGCATGTTTCCAATATGTTTCGGGGGGCTTTCTTCTTGATGTATTGGAGGTCTGATTGAAACATGTAGGCCTAGGGCCCTAGGCTAACCTTGCTATATTATGCATTCCTCTCTATCTTATCTCGTCATTTGCCTTTCCCTGGTCTATTGTTCAACGTTGCATTATTTATGACATAAATGTCTGTCTCTTTAATGGTTTGGTTTAATTCAGTGACTACTTGGGCAACATCCAAGACCTTCTGAATGAGAATTCGGAAAAGGAAAGTCCTACTGTAGAAAGAAGTTAGAATCTGCACTCTTTAGTAAATGCTCATCAACATCCTCCAATTTCACGAATGCATTGGATTATTAGCACTATTATCCCAAACTCTTACCATGTGCTACTGCCATCAATGGCTAAACCATAGATTATTGAATGAGAAGAGGATGCAGACCACACACGCACACCTCTTAAAGTGTTCTACTCAAGAATGACCCCTGTTGTACCTCCCAGGCCCTCCTAATGTTTGATGTTTACCAAATGTTAAGTGTGTGTGTGTGTGTGTGTGTGTGGCTGTGAGCACATTCAACAGCCCTGTGTCCTAATCCCATTCTCTCGTTGCTCACTGGGCAAATGGTCAATCAAATTAATAGTGCTGCTAATATGATTGAGAGGTTGACGCGTCTCCTCATTATGTTAAGCTCTGTGGTGATTAGTGGTGTGTTAAGTGGAGCTATGCTACCGCTGGGCTGCGGGCTTGAATAAATCCTCGTGGACGGAACCCATTGTACACTGCTAAAGCTGCGTGCCCTGCATGCAACGGTGGAGGATTCGCGTCCTATAGCTGCTTGCCTCGCCTGCGACCGTGAATTCACTTTATTAGCTGCATTGCATCCGGCATCCAACACAGTGTGTTCATTTCTTGGCTGCATGCCCTGCATTCAACTGTGAATTCACTGCTTAACTGCAGGCCCCTCGCATGCATCAGTGACTTGCAGCTACACCGCAGTTCGGCTGAATTGGTTGGGAAGTTTGTGTTCGCTTCTTTGTTGTTGGAAGGACACAATTGGAACTGATACAAAAGTTTACAAGTATGCTTCTCTGTTGTTGGAAGGACACAATTGGAACTGATGGAAATGTTACAATTACATAATTTCACTATTGTATCTATGTACATTTCAGAAAGGAGAAGAACAATAATGTGTGTCCCATTAACCCTCTAAGACCCAGCGTTGCTTTTTAGCAACAATTTTATTTTAATTAATTACTAAATTATTATTATATTTTTCTGTTCTTTCTGCATATTTGTCATTGATACTGGTGTTACCCTCCCTAAAATGACCCTATTTCGAATGGTAGGGTTAGTGCGGTTGGACCTGCCTATAGTGCCTGGTTGGGTACAGGTTTAAATCTATTTGGGAGTACAAAAAAGGAGCCGTTAACCCATTAACTGGCTTATGGCCAGTGACGTGCCTGTCGTAGTGAAATCATTAAGATCCGGATCTTAATATTCTTTCACAGCAAATGTTTTTAACTCGTATCTTTGCTTCTCTGGGGGGTCCCTGGCTGGAACAACTTATTTCGGTGGCCGGTGGTCCTGGGGCGGCCAATTTGTGGACCTTGACATGAAAACGTTTGAGCTCCACTGACATATAGAAACATAGGTTTTTCAGAAAACTGTCATGATTTATCCTACCGTGTGCTCTTTGTAACCGCTCTTATGCTACAGTGTGCTCTCTGTAACTGCTCCTATCCTACAGTGTGCTCTCTGTAACCTCTCCTATGCTACCGTGTGCTCTCTGTAACCTCTCCTATGCTACCGTGTGCTCTCTGTAACCGCTCCTATCCTACCGTGTGCTCTCTGTAACCTCTCCTATCCTACCGTGTGCTCTCTGTAACCTCTCCTATCCTACCGTGTGCTCTCTGTAACCGCTCCTATCCTACCGTGTGCTCTCTGTAACCTCTCCTATCCTACCGTGTGCTCTCTGTAACCGCTCCTATCCTACCGTGTGCTCTCTGTAACCTCTCCTATCCTACCGTGTGCTCTCTGTAACCGCTCCTATCCTACCGCGTGCTCTCTGTAACCTCTCCTATGCTACCGTGTGCTCTCTGTAACCTCTCCTATCCTACCGTGTGCTCTCTGTAACCTCTCCTATGCTACCTTGTGCTCTCTGTAACCGCTCCTATCCTACCGTGTGCTCTCTGTAACCGCTCCTATCCTACCGTGTGCTCTCTGTAACCGCTCCTATGCTACCTTGTGCTCTCTGTAACCGCTCCTATCCTACCGTGTGCTCTCTGTAACCGCTCCTATGCTACCGTGTGCTCTCTGTAACCGCTCCTCTCCTACCGTGTGCTCTCTGTAACCTCTCCTCTCCTACCGTGTGTGTCCCAGCAGGTGAGGGAGACCGAGACCTGGATGCCCATGAAGACCACACAGACCGCCGGCATGCTGACGCACCACGAAGACCTGGTCTCGTCGGGCGACTCCCAGAACGGCTCCGACTTTGGCTTCACCGACGATGAGGAGGACGACGAGGACGATTATGACACGGACACTCTGTATGACGACGAGGACGAGGACGATTATGAGTTCTCAGGATCCGGTCAAGGAGGTTCGTCGTTTTATCCTTTTTTTTATTTTATGCTTTTTTACAAAAGAAAGCAAGACTTTTAAAAAGAAAACATGGCAGTAATTGTAATTCTATAATTTATACGATTTTTTTTTTATTGGTAGGTTGAAAGTAATATGACATTTTCCAATTTTTTGCCAACTAGAAAAGGCGTTCTAGTGAAGTTTCTTATTTTGCTTGCTGAATGCTGAATGTTCCATTGTTAAGACCCCGCCCATTCAGTATGGAATATGAATTCTGACCACAATGGTCGCACACAATGGTCGCATTGCTTGTCGTCTGAGATTGTCAGAAAACCTCACATGGAACCACCTAACTGAGAGTCTCTGTCCCTTCTACAGCATCAACAACCGTGCCAACCAAGAAGGAGAACGCCAGGCCATCATCTAAGGTGAGGTTGCTCTCACGGTATCTCTCCTCCTCGGAGAGATTCTTTGAGCGAAGGTTCAAATAGTTTTGAACCTTCGTTCCCAATACCACAATTTCTGTGTTTTAGCCGATACCAATGTCGTGATCTCCTGTTGTCTTTATAGCTATCTAGCTATATATCTCGTGTTGTGTTTATAGCAGACTCCTTACTCGTATATGCACTTGCATTTTGGGCAACTCGAAAGCAAACTCCACATGCCCCAACATTTTATTTACCTGCCATAATGTCAACCTGTGTCGGATCGGTGGTTAGACTGGCATATTCGCCGATACCGATATGACAAATAAGGGCCGATACCGATACAGTATCGGGACATCTCTAGTAATGGAATGCTAGATCCTAATGCATCTCGTCTCGTCTCCTCTCCAGCCCGACGTGTTCGACAACAGGATCCCGGAGGATCCAGCGCGGCCCACGGTCCATGTGGGAGATCGTGAGGAAGTGGAGAGCAACGAGATACCGCCACTGGGGAGTGATAAGGTCTCGGTTGGCGAGGAGCACCCCTCCAATGTCCTCATGTCCCATGCCAGCGACGAGAGCATCTTCAACAAGACGGAGGTCCTTGCAGGTGAGCCTTCCGCACTTGTGATAGAACTATGCATTAAATCCTTGTACATTATTGTGTCCGCTATAAAATAACACTGTGTTTGAGGCTGTGAACCAGCTTATTTTCTGCTTTACCATATGACCGTGTAAAAAAACAATAAAGTGATAAATGGTCGGCATTTCGACAGTGTCTTGATCCAAAGCACTTTACTATGTTCTTTACAATCACACATTCATGAAGACCAAGAAAGGCACCACCGACCTGAGATCCAGGATCAGTTCGAGAAAGAGACAAAAACATGTCACTGCCACAAATAAAACGATAAATAGAAATAACTGACATATCAAAGATTATAGTGCCAGCAGGACCTCATATTTGTGAGCTTTCCTACTTTCTTTGTTAACAACAAACGAACGTGACCTGCCCTCACACGGCTGCTTGCTTTTTTTTTAACGCGTTGCTTTATATTCTGTCTTTCTTCAGCTCTGATCGCGGGCGGGGCTGTGGGGCTGATGTTCGCCGTGCTCCTCATCCTGCTCCTCATCTACCGCATGAAGAAAAAGGACGAAGGCAGCTACGACCTGGGGAAGAAGCCCATCTACAAGAAGGCCCCCACCACAGAGATCTACGCATAGATGGCCCTCTCTTCTTCTTCTTCCCCGATGACCTCCTTTAACTTTTAAAACCTTTTAAGAGTCCTCCTCAGGGTCGCCACAGACCCCTTACAGTGCCTCACCATCAATCCCCCCCCCCCCCCACTCCCCCATCTTACTCCTTTGTCTTTGCTGGCTGTTGGTAACAACACGGCAACATCCCTGGGAGAGAAAACCGGACACGCGGTCGATTGATTGCAGATGTTCAAGAATCGTATTATTGGTGCTCTCCTATCCTATCGGAGGCTTCGATGAACATTCTTTTTTTTTTTCTTTTTTTTTCTTCTGTCAAACAAGGAAGAGATGTGCCAGGGCTGGACCATTTCAGCTGCCAAAACCATTTGGCACAGGATGACCCCTTTTTTTCCCCCCACCAATCTTTTTATTTTTCTTCCTCACCTTTCTCTCTGCCTTTGTAAAAAAGAGGACAACTGAACAGACAATTGTGGACTTAGCAAAGAGAGATGTAACTCTCCCCTCCTCTCTATATTCCCACTTTACCCCCCCCCCCCCTCCTACATTTTCTAACACTAACACTGTGCAATGACGTTCCCTCATCATGGTACACATTAACGGTCCAGTTATTTATTTTCCCTCTCCTTTTTCCGTTCCCTCGTCTTTTTTTTTTCCCTTTCTTTTTTTTTTTTCTTTGTTTCTGAAACTTGTATGTGGACTCTGGTTCTGGTGCTACAGATGCCCACGTTAGCTGTAGAGAGTGACTTTAATTTAAATCTTATGTTTTATCTTTTTGATTTTATTTGTTTTAAAGACAGAAAAAAATCCTTGTGAAATCTCAGAAGTTCATTTTTTTTATTTGCTATTAATAATTCCTTGTGCTCAGAAAAGTAAAATTTGTTTGGAAAATATGAACTATAGTGATCTTGTGATGATGATAACTTCATTGAGGTATGCTCTGTCAATCCGTTAATACCACACAACTTACCAGAAAGAGAAAAGGCATCAAATCTCTGATCATATTGTACAGGACTGTCGAGTCGGACTTGTGCGAAATAGCAATGTTTGTTTTTCACCTCCCAAGATCCAACCAGATGGGTTGCTTTAACCCCCAAATGTTAAGACGCTGCTAGTTGTAGGTAAGCTGTCATTCACAGCTACTAAATTAAATGATCTGTATTATCTACACATTCTGGTACTTTCTAACTGCAATGTGTGTGTGGGGGGGAGGAAGGGGGGAAACCCTCACAAATCTGGCACCTAAAGGAAGAAAACAAACTGTATTTTATTATGCTATTTGACCCAGGTCTGAACCCCCCCCTCTCACCACACACACACACACACACACACACACACACACACACACACACACACACACACACACAGTCACAGAGCAAAGGATCATCTTCAGTGTGTGGCTGACGGTACTTCAAAAGCCTGGAGGATGTGTCACCAATATAATTATCGCTGCTGCTTCGGGGTTTGTCTTTGATTATTGTGATTTGGATTGTACTCAAACCAACATGCTCTTGTAGGATGATACACCCACATTCCCCTCACACACACACACACTGTGCTCAACTCCATCACAGTCCGACATCATGATAGTTCGCTTTGACCTTCTTCTCAAAGTAAAGTTTGTGTGTGTGTTTGTGTCGCATTGACATGGCTTGTTCTACTAGTGAGGTATTTGGTTCCATGCCTTGCCATTAAGCTATACACACTGGCCTTTTGTTTGTGTGCTTGTCAAACAGCAGGCACACATTTGAAGTCCAAATTCTGAGTTCCAAGCTCAGTTGAGAGATCAAGATCCCCATTGGTCCAATGGTCAGGATAAATATTAGCTCCGTGTCAGGGAAACCAATCAGGGTTCTGTTTTTGTTGAGAAAATCTGTGTAAAATGTTTTTTTTTCTTTTTCTTTCTTTTCTTTAATGCTTGTCTAATGAGCTAGACTGATAGATTCTTTCTTTTATCCATGGGATCATCAATGTCAATCATCCGAATCAGTGTTTCTCAACAATCTGAATTTCAAGGAACCCCACGGGTCATTTTGGAACATTGGAGGGTCCCTGGACCCCACTTGAGAACCTCTGATCTGAATGACTGACTGAATGGATTGTGCGTGCACAAACAAGCATGCTATGGTTTTTGATGCTCATTTTTCTCAGCTTAAATAAACACTGTATTCAAAAAAAAGCACACAGGCCGTTCTACCAGAGAACTACAGTATCTGTACATAGTCATCGGAATAATGTAACATTAAACTTGGTACTTAGCCGTTTCTTGGCAAAAAAAAAAAAACCCCGACAACAAACAAAAACGTTACCAAATATTTAAATGCCAAATTGTTTTCCTTTTTCCCTTTTTTAAAAATGTTTTAATTCTTAACCACGTGAACCATAGAATCCCTAATATGGGTTAAACATTCAGCGGAAATAGAAGATCTACGCGCTGCGCGATTGGCTATTTTCGCTGAAGAGATTTGGTGTAGAGGGAAATACTAGCGGACCTAGTATAGAGCCCTGGGGGAACCCCAGTCAACCAAGCATATAGGGTTTAAATGGGGTTTAACCTGAATTTACTGTAATGGATTGGTGTAAAGGGGGGCTTCTGTCATCCTGCTATCATGTTGAGTGAGAGAAGCCTTATTTTGATACCACCAATGCTACCTAATACTAACTCGCAGTCTGTCAATATTCTCCACTGCAGTGCCCACCCCCCCTCCCCATTTTGTTAGTAGATCAACTTTTTTGTATTAATTTAACTGTCAAAATATTTTATTGCCTTCTTTCAGGTTTTCCCTTCTTTTTAAGCTGTTGTATATGTGATTTTAAAAGTTTTATATACACTAGTACCGAGATTCTCTGAAGCAAATAGTTTTGAACTTTTTTTTTTCTTTTCTTTTCCCTTTTTTTCATCTTTTAGACTTAAAAAAAAACGGTATGTATTTATGTGTTCTTTGTTAGAAGGATTGCTGATGTGGTTGGCGTTTTTAATCATTTGTTCGTCTGTCAGGGGGACGTTATACTGATGAGCCATGTTGTCCGTAGCAGACCTAGGTCCACTTGCTTACTGCTTACAGTCCAGTGTTTCCCCACTAGCCTGTGAAACCTCACTTATTTTTGTTAGCCAGACACTTTAAAAGTTTTAGCAGTCAAAGGAGAGTAAAATTGCCCAATCAAAACGGGTTGGTGTACCTGCCAAAGTGGCTAGTTAGAATGGAGTCCATTTGGTTTGGGAGATGGGTGGGGAATGGAATACATTTTTACAGAAATGTTCTGGCGGATTTGGGCACTTGCTCCAGTCAGGGTTTCCAGTTTTGCATCCGATCTCGGTTTCGATGCATCAGGTACAGTCAATCCCAGAAAAGAAAGCATTTCAAATACTAACTTTTTCAATGTCTTCAAAGAGATTGCTTTAGGCTGTATGGAGTGAACAGATGGTCAGAATGCATAGTGGTTGTGGGGGTTGTATCATATCAGTTTGACTGCAGATATGAGTAGATCCTAATAGAAATTAAACAAATTTAAATGTATTAAAGTGGGGCAATCCAATTGTCTCTGAAACATAATTTGAGTCCAGAAGAATGCATTTCAAATGGTAGTTGGTCCTAGGTCTGGTCATTTAGCATGGGAGAGATATGTTCTGCTGCTTACTATGTCACAAACATCACATGTGAATCACCAATGGAATGGAGGAGCCAATGAATCATTGGCTTCTGCATGCAGGTTCTGATTTATTATTGGAAATAAAGCTATTTTTATGCACATTAACATTTTAACAATGCCTCCTTTGACTGAGTCTTTTTTTTTCTCAGCTCGATTTGTGCATTTTCCAAGTTGAATAGATATTCAGTGGTAGGACGGTATTAAAATAGGACACGGTCAAGATTGATAGATTGATAAAGATGTAGCTCTGGACCAGAGCTAATAAAGATGGATGGATAAAAAAAAGTAACTACACTCCGATCTCACTGTATGACCAGCTGGCTAATTATTTTAAGAAAACAATTTAAGTTACTTTTTCTGTACGCACAATCTCTGATATCAGGCACTTGAGATTTTGACCCATTTTTGCCCTTTCCCTCTTGTATATTCTCTATTCTGACACTGCAGTGTTTAGTTAGTGCTTCTCATAACTACACTACACATACCCACTTGCATGTTTTGACCACAAAACCCTGCTAGAAATGAGGGCATTGATTTAGTGCATGTGAGGCCACGCCAGAAGTTAAAACTATCCCAGTGTCTGCATAATGCTACATCACATAAGCCTGATTTCTGCACTGTCGTACGGCAGCGGCGCTTCCCAAAAATAGCAGAGTTACTTGTAAGCTCACAGCTTGTCACATTGTGACGTGTTCTGAGCTTGTAGGTTAGCTATTTTCCGCATGAGACATTTTGTTTTTGTTTAGTTTTTTCCCCCAGATACAACAAAAACAATGACTCATACAAATGACAGTGAAAAAAATAAAGGTAAATGGTGCATTTATTTAGCACCTTTATCCAAGGCGCTTTACAGAGATTGTCCATTACATTCACACACCGATGCCGGATGAAACCATGCAAGGCACCAACCTGCACACTGAGAGCAATTAGGGGTTCAGAGTCTTGCTCAAGGACACTTCGACACTAACTCTGGGGGAGCCCAGTTAACCTAAATCTGCCTTCTTCCACCTCAAAAACATTTCCAGACTCCGCCCATCACTCCCAGACTCTGTTGCAGAAACACTCATCCATGCTTTCATCTCCTCCCGGCTGGATTACTGCAAGTTGCAAGTGTTCTGTTCGGCCTCCCCAACAAGGCCCTTGACAGATTGCAATACGTGCGAAACTCGGCTGCCAGAGTGCTCACCCGCACAAAATGCTGGCAGCACCTCACCCCCACCCTCAAACGCCTCCACTGGCTCCCGGTTAAATTCCGCATCAATTACAAACTTCTCCTCCTCACCTACAAATCCCTCCATGCCCTTGCCCCACAGTATCTGACAGACCTAAACTAAACTTTTAAGGAGTAGCCCACTTTGTACCCGTTTTGTACAAATCGCCACAACTACTCAACGCAGCATCCGATTGCGATGAAACTGTGCATTCATATTCCCACTAGGCTGAGGAAGAAATGCCACTTGAGTTTTCAAATCAGCCTCATGGTGGCCAAGCCGTGTCACACACACACACACACACACACACACAAAAACATGATTATATTACTCCTAAACATTTTGCCAAACATCACACACACTCCTATCCTCCTGGTGGAGACCTGTGCCCAGAAGGGCACTTTTTCTAGTTATTATTATTATTATTAACTGTCATAGATCTCAGTGACTTGTAGTAGTAGTAGTGTGTGTGTGTGTGTGTGTGTGTGTGTGTGTGTGTGTGTGTGTGTGTGTGTGTGTGTGTGTGTGTGTGTGTGTGTGTGTGTGTGTGAGAGAGAGAGAGAGAGAGAGAGAGAGAGAGTGTTGTTGACATTCGTACAGTGCCAGCAGACATGCAGCTGCCTGTTGGCCTGAAGGCGGTGCAGACTGCAGAAAATAACACTCGCAGGTGCTGAAAAACACTGATAACGAGCACGCACACACGCACACACACACACACACACACACACACACACCACAAACTGCATTTGTGGTCTCTCATAGCCACACACTTCCTCTTACATGTACTCACCTTTTCTCTGTCACCCACTCCTTAGATCCTTAGATTCTACTGTCCCTCTATTTTACACATCTACGCACACACACACACACACACACACACACACACACACACACACACACACACACACACACACGTACATATACGTACACGCATGTATGTGCAATTGTTATTTGCCCAGGTATTATTTAACACTGGCCATTTAAGAAAAGGTCTATACTATTACTATCGCTCCGTTTGGAACCTCTATATCTAGGCGTAGCAGCAAATGGAGCTAGGTCTACTATACAACTCTCGATATGCAATTGCATGCACCGTAACTTTTTGGTGGCTGCAGCTGTCCGCCCTTGCCAGCACCTGTGTGTGGCCCACCCATTGACGTGTTAAGTGGTCAGATCTTGGGTGGGCCACATGGTCGGTCCTTCCCAAAGTGATGCCAGGAATCACTCAGAATCTCCTCCGGTGTTTTAGAATGGCGGCTGTACATGAGCCTCATCCATCCGTACAGCGGGGAGCTACAGATTGCCCGGTGAAGTAGTATTTTTCTGGACCCACTAATCCGTACTACTAACGTACCTACCCCAAACCGGC